>NW_003852400.1:46006295-46027566 GCF_000181295.1 Otolemur garnettii | reverse complement strand
AAAAAAAAAAAAAAAAAAAGAACTTTGTTAGGTCCGTTTAGTCAGAACCCCTTACCCCCAATGTTTCTTCATAGTAATTTGTCACCCATTGATGCTGCTTTTTGGTTATAAATTCTCACATGTCCTTGCTGTATTCAGAGTTGAGCCCAACTCTCTCCCCCACTAAAAATCCCTATTGCATCATTCCTCTTGCATTGGGACCTATTGCAAATGGTCCCAAATAAAGTCTTCCTTACTGTTATAGTCCCTTTTGTGTTTCTATAAGGGAATAACTGAGGATGGGTAATTTGTAAAGAAAAGAGGTTTATTTGACTCATGGTTCTGCAAGCTGTACAAGAAGCAGAGTCAGCATCTAGTTCTGGTGGGGAGGGATGTCTCAGACTTTCACTCAAGATAGAAGGTGAAGGATGGCAATCAGCAATGTGTGCAGAGATCACACAGTCAGAGAGGAAGCAAGGTAAGGTGGGTACTGGGGTCTTTTTTTTTGAGACAAAGTTTTACTTTGTCACCCTTGGTAGAGTGCTGTGGCATCACAGTTTAGGGCAACCTCAAACTGTTGGGCTTAAATGATTCTCTTGTCTCAGCCTCTCAAGTAGCTGGGACTAACAGCACCCACCACAACACCTGGCTATTTTTAGAGATGAGGTCTTGCTCTGGCTCAGGCTGGTCTTGAACCTGTGAGCTCAGGCAGTCCACCCACCTTGACCTCCCAGAGTGCTAGGATTACAGGCGAGAGCCACCTTGCCCAGCCACCAGGGTCTTTTTAACAACCCAACTGTCATGAGAACTAATAGAGTAAGCACTCACTCTCCTGCTCCTTACTCATGGGGGATCCTGCCCTATGACTCAAACACCTCCCAGTAGGCCCCACTTCCTACACTGAGATTAAGTATCAACATGATGTTTGAGAGGACAAACTTCCAAACTATTGTATTCTACCTCTGGACCCCCAAAGCTCATTTCCTTCTTATACAGCAAAATACAATTTATCTCTTTGTAATAGTTCCCCAAAGTCTTAACTTGTTTTAATATCATCTCAAAAGTCAAAAGTTGGGCCAGATGTGGTGGCTAAAGCCTGTAATTCTAGGACTTGGGAGGCCAAGGTGGGTGGATTGCCTGAGTTCATGAATATGAGACCAGCTCTAAACAAGAGCCAGATCCTGTATCTAAAAAATAAGGGGGTATTGTGGCAGGTCCCTGTAGTCCAGCTACTTTGGAAGCTGAGGGAAGAGAATTGCTTAAGCCCAAGAGTTGGAGGTTGCTGTGAGTTGTGATACCATAGTACTCTACTGAAGGTAAAAAAGTGAAACTCTGTCTCAAAAAAAAGGGGGGGGGGTGGTTCCCAGTGGATAGGGGGGTAGCTCAGTGGATAGGGCACCAGCCATATACACCCAGGCTGGTAGGTTTGAATCCCACCCAGGCCAGATAAAGTAGAATGATTTTGAAGCATTTCTTCTTTTTCTGTTGTCTATAAGATTTGGCATAATCTTTTGTTTAAAATTATCTTCTATTTTTATTCATAAAAATAAATATTCTGGACTGTGCCTGTGGCTCAAAGGAGTGGGGTGCTGGCCCCATATGCCAGAGGTGGTGGGTTCAAACCCAGCCCCGGCCAAAAAAAAAAACAAACAAAAAAATAAATATTTTCTAGAGACTTTGAAAAAAAAAAAAAAAAGAAGTTAACTGATGACTCCATACTGGATCTCAGAGTCAAAGCATTCTATGATAGACATACTTTTATCTGACAATGTGAATGTTACTTTTTTTGTATTATTATTATTGCTCGATATTTCATTGCAGCAATCATCTGATTTCTTTTCTGATTGTATTTATCTTCATTCATTCTTTGTGAGGTTTTTGTTTCTAGTCCTTATAGTTTTTTTTATTTTCTAGTCCTTTTCTTAAACATTATTATTGTTATTAAATTTTAAGCCTCTTTAATTTTGTGACGGCAGAAAGTGGAAACCAAATAAACACATGTATAGAGAAAATTAAAAAAAAAAAATAATGGGGTATTGTGGCAGGCAACTGTAGTCCCAGCTTCTTCAGAGGCTGAGGCAAAAGAATCACTTGAGCCCGAAAGTTTGAGATTGCTGTGACTTACGATGCCACTGCACTCTACTGAGGGTAACAAAGTAAGATGCTGTCTCCCAAAACAAACAAACAAACAAACAAACAAACAAGTTATTTACTACTAAGGTATAATGGTAAAGGTAAGTGGTGCCATTCCAAAAGGGAGAAATAAGCAAGAAAGAGTCCAGACAAGTTCAAAACCCAGACAAGCAGACATATGTTAAAGCTCTGAAATAATTTTTAACTCTTGCCTTACATCCTGGGCACATTGGTTAGAGGGGCTGCCTCCCAAGGCTCTAGGCACCCGTATTCCCAGGGCTTGGCTAGGTATAGCCTTTGTGACTGCTCTCACAGCTTGAAGTTGAAAGCCTGTGGCTTTTCCAGGCTGAAGGTGCATAATTCTGGGGTCTGGAGGGCTTTCTCCCACAGCTCCACTAGGCACTGCTCAGGCAGAAGCTTTCTGGGGGTGGCTCTGGCCCTACAGCAGGCTTCTACCCAGGCTTTCCTCTAAAATTTAGGTGGAAGCCACCAAGCCTCCACTTCCCTTATATTATGGGTTCCCGCAGACTTAACACCATGTGAAACCCACCAAGGCTTACTGCTCACACTCTCCATAGCAATAGCCCAAACAGTATTAGGGACCTTTCAGCTGTGGCTGGAGTCAGAGTGGCTGGGATCTAGGGAGCAGTTCCCAAGGTGGCACAAGGTGGCAACAGCCCTGGCCTGTCCCCCCCACATCCTCCTGTCTTCTTAGGCCTCTGATTTCGTGATGAAAGAAGCAGCCTTAAAGATTTCTGAAATGCTCTCAAGACCTTTTTCCTATTGTCTTGACTACTGGCATCTGGCTTCAAAGTCTCTCCAGCAAGTCGTTGCTTCTCATCACTCTTGGATTCCTCTCCTGAAAATGTTCCTTCCTTCTCTATCACATGGCCAGCCTGTGAATTTTCCAATTTTCATGCTCTGCTTCCCTTTTAATTATAAATTCTACCTTTAGGTCATTCCTTTGCTGCCACATCTGATCATAAGCTGTTAAAGCTGCCATACCGCTGTATGAATACTTTGCTGCTTAGTAAATTTTTTCCATTACATACCTTAGGTCATCACTCTGAAGTTCAGCCTTCCACAAAGCCCTGGGGCACAGATACAGTGTGGTTCTTTGCTAGGACATAGCAAGGGTGATCTTTGTTCCAGTTTTCAATAAGTTCTTCATTTCCATCTGAGACCTTGTCAGCATGGCTTTAACTGTCTATATTTTATCAACATTTTGGTCACAATCACTTAGTCTCTAAGAAGTTCCAAACATATCCCTCATCTTTCTGTCTTCTGACCTTTTTTAACTCTTCCAATTTCTGTCCATTACCCCGTTCCAAAGCCATTTCCACATTTTCAGGTATCCTCATACGAATACCCCACTCTTCAATAGCAATCTTCTGACTTCGTCTGGTCTTGTGACAAAGGAATATCTGAGACTGGATAACTTTGAAAAGAGGTGTATTTGACTCCTGGTTCTGTAGATGGTACAGGAGGCACAGCACCAGCATTTGCTTCCACTCATGGCAGAGGGTGAGGGAGAACCCGTGTGTACAGAGGGTACGTGGTAAGAGAGGAAGCAAGGATGTCGAAGAGTTGGCTGTGCTTTTAAACAACTAGCTTTAATGGGATCAAATAGAGTGAGAACAGCCCCCAGACAGGAAGGCATTAATCTACTGGTGAAGGAATCATGCTCATGACCCAAGCACCTCCCATTAGACCCCATCTCCAACATCAGGGATCAAATTTCAAGGTGAGGTTTAGGGGCAAACATCCGAACTCTGGCACTTACCATGTTTTAGCAAATCTCATATTTTTTCTTTAACATTGCACATTTTCCAAAATAGTTAATGCCAGTAGTCTTTTGGTCCTTTGCAGCTAAAGAAATGACAGGCTAGGGGTGGCGCCTGTGGCTCAAAGGAGTAGGGCACTGGCCCCATATGCCAAAGATGGAGGGTTCAAACCCAGCCCTGGCCAAAAATAAAAAAAAAAAGAAATGACAGGCTAGTGTATGGAAGGTTAGGCCTTTCTAGGAGAGGAAGGCTATATACTGTCTTCTAAAAAGTAATACATAAAAGTAATTATGAAGAAATTTAATATGTCCATTAATTTATTGAGTATGTATCTCTATTTACCTTTCTATATTGCTTTGATTTTACTTCCTGCCCCTTTTTTTTGAGACAGAGTCTCATTTCGTCACCCTCAGTAGAGTGCTGTCCCATCATAGCTCACAGCAAACTCAAACTCCTGGGCTTAAGTGATTCTCTTGCCTCAGCCTCCCAAGTAACTGGGACTACAAGTGCCTGCCACAAGGCCCGGCTATTTTTTGAGATGAGTTCTCACTCTGAACCCCGTTAGCTCAGGCAATCCACCCTCCTCGGCCTTCTAAGTGCTGGGATTACAGGCACCTCGCCCGGCCTCCTCTCTCTTTTTCACCCAACCCTTGTGTACTTTCTGGACCACTCTGTGCTTCTTGTTTCTGGAAAGGGAGGCGACAAGATAAAGCAGAGAAACAAATGTTTTTCTGGCTTTGTTGTTTAAAGTCCTAAGCCTTTGGGAAAATGAGGAGGATTCTATACTTAAGGTATTTAGAAACAGAGCAGATTTTCTCTTTATCTCCTCATTCTAAAACAAAACAAAACAAAAAACTCAAATCCAAAATCCTCTGGGTTCAAAATGGGAAAAAGGGAGGGGAAGATAACAACAGTTAAAAGATGTTTAAGACCTGGAAAGAGAGAGCCACTTTAAGAAAAAATCACTCTGATAGGAATGAGGAATGTTGCAGCAAAAATCCACAGCAAGAAGTATGGTCGGGGGCCGCAGTGAGCTGGGCCTGAGTCAGCGGTCACGTCCCTTTCTTGCGTAAGCAGAGTATGTTGCCCAACCACAGGGACGATGGTCCCTGCTCTTCCCCTCTGTGCCCTGTGTGCATTGCCCTCAGCTGCAGGCAGCATTGTGCCTGAGGACCACAAGTGACCCCTACCAGTGCCTATGAAGGTGAAAAATGACATCCCTGAACTGTCACTGGATTGAAAAAAGGTGTGGGGAAGGTTTGTGTGGAAGAGAAAAATCCATGATTTTTGAATCTCTATCGGTGTTTCACAGAGTCTTCCACCAACATCAGATACACAATATCAAAATGTGCCCCTAGAAATAGGATTTTGCAGAAGTAGTTCTTTAATAATATATTTAGTTTTGTTTTCTTTTAGAAATACGGTGAAAGTAGAACAAAATACCCTATTCGTTGAAGTGTAGCAATGTTAACTTTGTTTTTTTTTTTTTTTTGGTCTTTTTAAATATTTTTTTCAGAGACAGAATCTCACTTTGTCACCCTTGGTAGAGTACCATAGCATCACAGCTCACAGCAACCTCCAGCTCTTGGGTTTAGGCGATTCTCTTGCCTCAGCCTCCAGAGCCACAGGCGCTGCCCTTTTGGTCATTTTGTTGATGTCAAAAATTCCTAGCATGGGAAAATAAGTGATCTTTTTAAAGTCTACAATTTGGGCAGCACCTGTGGCTCTGTGAGTAGGGTGCCAGCCCCATATACCGAGGGTGGTGGATTTGAACCCAGCCCCAGCCAAACTACAACAACAACAAAAAAAAATAACAAGGTGTTGTGGCAGGGGCCACAGCACTCCACTGACAATAAAGTGAGACTCTGTCTCTAAAATAAATAAATAAATAAATAAATAAATAAAAATAAAGTCTACAATTTGTAAATCAGGCTAAATGCATCCCTTTTAAAATAAATTGAAATGTTTTAAAATTATGCCAGTAATCGCTGCTATTTCTGAAAAATTATAAATAAAAAAAATTAAAATATCCATAATGCCACCATCCAGAAATTTTTTTTTGTTTTGTTTTTTAAATTTATTTATTTATTTATTTTTTGGGACAGAGCCTCAAGCTGTTCCCCTGGGTAAAATGCTGTGACATCATAGCTCACAGCAACTTCCAACTCCTGGGCTCAAGCGAGTCTCCTGCCTCAGCCTCCCAAGTAGCTGGGACCACAGGTGCCTGCCACAACGCCTGGCTATTTTTTGGTTGCAGCCATCGTTGTTTTTTGGCAGGCCTGGGCTGGATTCAAACCCACCACATTAGGTGTACGTGGCTGGTGCCTTAGCCACTTGAGCCACAGGTGCCAAGCCACCATCCAGAAATTTTGAGTATGATTTATATACACACTATGAAATGCAACCATTCATATTTTAAGAATTTGACTTTATATATATATGTATATATGTATATATGGGGTTTTTTTTTTGAGACAAAGTCTTACTATGTCACTCTCAGTAGAGTGCGATGACATCACAGCTCACAGCAATCTCCAACTCTTGGCTTAAGCAATTCTCTTGCTTCAGCCTCCTGATTAACTGGGACTACAGGCACCCACCACAATGCTTGACTATTTTTTTGTTGCAGTTTTCTTTGGAAGGCCAGGCTGGATTTGAACCCACCAGCTCTGGTGCATGTGGCTGGCACCCTAGCCACTGAGCTACAGGCGCCCAGCCATATATGATTATTTTGTTTCGAGATAGTGTCTCATTATGTCACCCTCAGTAGAGTGCTATGGCATCACAGCTCACAGCAACCTCAAACTCTAGGGCTTAAGCAATTCTCTTGCCTCAGCCTCCCAAGTAGCTGGGATGACAGGCACCTGCCACAATGTCCAGCTATTTTTTGTTGTTGTTGCCGTAGTTGTCATTGTTGTTTGGCAGGCCTGGGCAGTGTTTGAACCCACCAGCCCCGGTGTATGTGGCCGGCCCCTTAGCCACTGAGCTATAGGCACCGAGCTGAATTTGACCTTGTAAACGTGTATTTGCCACTTCTCCCTCTTTCTTACAAAGCATGAGCTAAGTATGACAAAACGAGAGCCCCCAGGATGGAATGAGGGAATGAGGGCCTTGCCAGTCTAAATTTTCAAGTTTAAACCAGCCAGGTTTAAACTCTACCTTTTTTCTTTTTCTTACTGAGTTTTTTGTCTTTACTGTTTGTATCAGTCTAACCTGATAACAAATCTACTCCACAGTCAGTTTAAAACTGAATGTCATTTATTCTCATTCGTATGTCAGAGCCTGATCGAGGCTGCAAGAGACTGGACTTGGCTGCAAGTTGCAAGTGAATCCAGGTCTGTCTACTTGTCTCTCATTCTTCTGGGAACCAAGAGATACCTAAATTATGTTTTTGTCACAGGGATGGCACTACGGCAAGACAGCAAGTTCAGCCATGTGAGCACAATTCCAGCTTCTGCTTGTTTTGCACCAGCAAACAGCCTATTGTTCAAAACAATAAGCCCAAAGTCCAGGGGCAGCAGTACACACACCACCTCACTAAAGAGAGCAACACCTCCAACAAAAGTAAGAATTATACTTTTCCAATGCAGAGTGCAGCAAAGAGGATTTTTGAGTAATAACGTACTCTATTCAATTATTTTTCATTACAAACATTGGGTATAAGTTTTATTGTAAATTCTTGAAGTAATTGCATATTATTAAGCTAATTACATTTTGATTTACAAAAATTTGCCCTACAATGTTTTCATAGATGAGTCACTTTCATAAGATGGGAAAGGAAAAAATATGTTTTTAATGGATTTATATTCACTAGGTTGTTCAATAGTTGCTTTTCCA
Source organism: Otolemur garnettii (assembly GCF_000181295.1). Lineage (NCBI taxonomy): Eukaryota > Metazoa > Chordata > Mammalia > Primates > Galagidae > Otolemur > Otolemur garnettii. The sequence goes on along the minus strand of NW_003852400.1, from coordinate 46,019,833 downwards.
TGGTAACTAGTGATAACAATATTAATTCTCATATATGGGTCTATTGCAATTTTTTGGTAACTAACAAGATGTATAAAAAGCTAGACTAATCATTTTGAATTCAAAGAATTCCCTACAGAGGGCAGTAGAAAGACCAAAGAGCACAAGAGTCAGCTTCGTGGCAGCTGGGGAAAGAAGAAGGCATTTCGCTGTGATACTAAGTTAGAACTTTTCCAGAGCCTGTCTACTGATAACAACTCATGGTTTCATAAAAGCAAAACCCTAAATTAAAAAACAAAACAAAACAACATAACTTTGAGGAGAGTTCTCCAACGCCTTTCCTCAATTCCTTCAGGCCTCTGTTTTCACAACTTTATCAGTGGCCATTTCAACAACAACCTGTGAAGAAGGCTATTTCCTTTCTAAACAGGTGGAAGACTTGGCAATACTCCTGTTTGGAAGAATTATAATACTCCCTCTCTCTTTCTTTCTCTCCCCTGAATAAACTTTTCCCTCTATATATATTCATGGCTTTGGAATGAATGTGAAAACCCATTGACTTTATACCTCTGGTATTAGGCAGGACCGCACCTAAAATAACCCAGACAGAAAAGAAAACACATGGCTGGGCTTGGTAGCCTTTTGGTTGGAAGCCTGCTAATGTGGCTATTGTCAACATTTTAGGGGGCTGGGGTGCCAGGCAGTCTGAGAAAGTAAACATGTACATTATAGGATATGGGAGCTGCTGGCCCTAACACGGCTAGAGTGGCACTGCTGCTGTGGCCACACCTGGTCCTGGTGCAGTCAAGCTTAGATTGGGCCTGGCATAGTATCATAGGCTAAGCTTAGGCCAAGGCTGATTTATGAGAACAGGAGGTAACTTTCTGAGAACTGCAAGCACACAGGTGACTACTTATGCCATCTTCTGCCATGCTTGCCACACAGAACTTCTGCTGATGAACTTTAGCCAGCAGATATTGATCAAGTCATATCCTGTCTTTCTGTTTCACAATCTTTCGGTGTCTGAGAAATCAGACGTCTGTGCTTTACACTGAAGTTCTTTAATGATTTGATTTCTGAGTACCTTTATGATCTCAACCAGAAAATATTCCTGTCACCTTCATGCTTTCAGGCCGTAGCATGGTAGATATTTAACAATCAGCTTTCTGGTAAGGAAATAGAAGACCTGCTTTTCAGTGATTCCTATTTCTGTGGCATCAATACTCTCCCAATGGGTGGTATCAAGCTACCAAGGTGAAAACCACTGAATGTGGATTTGGGAGAAGAAGGGACCGATTGCTCTTGCAAGTGTGTGCAGGTCAGCCGCAGCTCACTGCTGTCCCTTCATCGCCTAAAAGGTCCTTTGTGTGCCTCATGTGCCTCATTCCCACTCTTCCTTGTATTGTCAGTACCACTGACGCCTCCACACCTTCATCCTAACTCAATCTGAGTTCTATGCCTCTTGACTGTGCTTCTGTTTTGCACCATGGAAAAGTTTGATCCTTTTTTCTTTTTTCTTTTTTTTAGAGACAGAGTCTCATTCTGTCACCCTCGGTAGAGTGCTGTGACATCACAACTCACAGTAACCTCCAGCTCCTGGGCTTAGGCGATTCTCTTGCCTCAGCCTCCCAAGTAGCTGTGACTACAGCGACCGCCACAATGCCTGGCTATTTTTTTTGTTGCAGTTTGGCGGGATCTGGGTTCAAACTCACCACCCTCATTTTATGGGGCCAGCACCCTACTCACTGAGCCACAGGCACCTGTTTTTCTTTCAACAGGTATTTATTTATTTATTTTTTGAGACAGAGTTTCATTCTGTCACCCAGGCTAGAGTACCATGGTCTCAGCCTACCTTACAGAACTTCGAACTCCTGGGCTCAAGAGATCCCTGTGCCTCAGCCTCCCGAGTAGCTGGGACTACAGGCACCTGCTGCAGCACCCAGCTATTAGTTTCTATTTTCAGTAGAGATGGGGGTCTTGCTCTTACTCAGGCAGGTCTCAGACTTTTGAGCTCAAGGGATCCTTGTACCTCATCCTTCCAGAGTGCTGGGATTACAGGTGTGAGCCACTTCACCCAGACAACACGTATGTATTAAGTACCCTCTGTGTTTCACTCATTAGCTTATATTTACGATAAACACTGTTTAGTGAAAGAAATTACCTGTTTGCTTAGCCTCTCTGCAGAGGCAGACCAACAGTAAACCTGGGAAGTGTATGACTGAGGGAGGAACGGAGGAAGGAGCCAGTATGAAACCTAGCCAGCAACAGAGAGAATAAAATTAGCAGATATCCAAACTGTGAGGAAGGGAATCACCCTTTCCCTCATATGATTGATCCCCGAAGAAGATGAGTGACTACGCCAGATCCAGAGAAATGCAGTGAAATGGCATAGGAAGTGACTTTTTTACCAGACTAGCAATAGACCAGTAAGAGACACTGCCTTCATTCTGGCCCGCAGCTTCCGGGAACAGAATAAGAGCAACCTGGGCTTAACAAATCATAGTAGTTCATCCACTTGGCAACAGGGGTTTTCCCAAAGGTAGATCCAAAGTGGGCAATTGCTTATATTGTTTTTATCTTGGGATTGCTATATAGAGCCTGAGGAAAAGGAGTTATCCTTCCTCCATTGGGTTTATAAAACCAGAATGTTATAGGTTTGGAATTACCAGAGGACAATTTTTCCCTGTTATGTCAAAGAGAAACTGGTGAACAGAAATATTAGTGGGAAAAGAAAACTAGTCCTTGGCTCAACGCCCTGAGCTCCCGGTTCCTCCAGCTCTCACTCCATCTGCTGTGCCACCCAAGCATGCCTCCCAGTTGTCTGGTCGACCAAGTCTACCCTATCCTTGCTGGCTTGACTTTCAGTTCCACCCTGCAAACAAATGTTTCCTGACAAATATAGCCACCCTGGATGAGGCCTTGAAGACGCAAGACTGGATTGTAGCTACCCATAAGAAAATGTACCTCTAGGCTCGGCGCCTGTACCTCAGTGGCAAGGGCACCAGCCACATACACGGGAGGTGGCGGGTTCGACTCCAGTCAGGGTCTGCCAAACAATAATGACAACTGCAACCAAAAAACAACCAGGTGTTGTGGTGGGTGCCTGTAGTCCCAGCTACTTGGGAGGCTGAGGCAAGAGAATCACTTAAGCTCCAGAGTTCAAGGGTGCTGTGAGCTGTGACATCATAGCACTCTAGTAAGAGTGACATACTGAGATTCTGTCTCCAAAAAAAAAAAAAAAAAAAGGAAAGAAAGAAAAAGAAAATGTACTTCTAGAAAGCCACTTCTTCCACCATCTCTTCAGCTTTTCTGTCTGCCTTAAATCTTCCTGGCTTTCCAGAGGCCACCAAGCCTTTGAGGCTTACAAACATGAATAAGACAGAGTCCCCTATGCAAGGACCTATGGTTGACTTGCAACAAAGGCATCCCAACAATATGAATTCTACCTGTTTTCTAACTATCTAACTGGGAGAATAAAGGAGGAATTAGTTAATTGTAGATAAGAGTGAGGAGGAGAATGAAAGAAAAGTAGCTCTTTAATAATCACGAATTCTTATTAAGCAATTCTGATGGTTCTCTTTCTGTGTTTATCTCATTTAGTCTTCTACAACCATTAAGGAATAGGAAGCACTGTTCTAATTTTTCAGATGAGAAAACTGAGATTTTATGTAATAAGAAATTGTGTACCTTTCTCAAGTTCACATATTTGGTAAATTGCAGAGTCAGAGTTGGGTCTAGCAGTTTTACTCCAAAGCCCAGTCATCACAAGCCTTTCTTGGGATGTTATGATCATTTCACAATTGATATCACAAAGAAGAAAAATAATGTGTAATGGAAGTTTACACATGAATTTAAAAAAGGTATTATTGAAATCACATGAAACACAATTCTAAGCAGAGCTCTGCCAAACAAACAAGTAAACCCAGATGTTCAATTATTTAAAACTTTCTGGAGGGTTGGCGCCCATAGCTCAGTGAGTAGTACACCAGCCACATACACCAAGACTGGCTGCTTTGAGCCCCATGGGGCCTAAAAAACAATGACAATTGCAGCCAAAAAATAGCCAGGTGTTATAGTGGGCGCCTCAGCTACTCGGGAGGCTGAGGCAAGAGAATCGCTTAAGACCAAGGGTTTGAGGTTGCTGTGAGCTGTGACACTACAGCACTCTACTGAGGGAGACACATTGGGACTGTCTCAAAAAAAAAAAAAAAACACAAAATAAAACTTTTTGGAAATGCCACATTATAGAGTCAAAACTATTCAAACAGGAATCTATTTAACTTTAATCTACTTTCCTCTAAACTTACTTGAAACTGGAACTAGTTTGAGGGGAAAATTCATTATATAACATGAAATTAATATCCCTAGGCGGCACCTGTGGCTCAAAGGAGTAGGGCGCCAGCCCCATATGCCAGAGGTGGCAGGTTCAAATCCACGTCAAAAAAAAGAAAGAAAAAAGAAATGAATATCCCATAGAACACACTCGGGAAATGCTTCTCTTTTGTAAAGAAAGCCTGAAGTGTGAAACATCCATGCAAAAAGAAACCAATTAGTTCATCAATGAGTGCATATTGAGTATCTCCAATGTACTAATGGGGCTTTTCAGGGGCAGTGGAAATAAAGGAAAAGCAGCAGGTAGAATCTAAATCTCAAGGAATTTAAAACAGCAGCAATACAATGGAATAATGAAGACCTCACATTAATCCAATAAATATCCATTTAAATACTGTGCATTACGAGTGCTCCTAGACTTATGGTGGGGTTGTATTAATTGACTGGATACTGTACTGAGAGTGAAAAGCAGAAGGGTTGGTGTACGGGCACTTCAGGCCTGGTTTCTACTGAATGCACACAGCTTTTGCACCATCCTTAAGTTGAAAAATCGTAAGGCAAGCCACAGTAGGTCGAGAACCACATGTATGTTAAAATACTGTTTCCAGTAAGCTCTTCAGTGGTTACCAAGATGAATTAAAACTAGTCCCAGCACTCAGGAGACTTGCATTCTAGAAACAGGGAGCTCAGAAAAGACAGAAGATTAGTGAATTAGAGAAATTGAGAAATATATATATATATATATATATATATTTTTTTTTTTTTTTAAAGAGGAAGGGCTGTTTTTCAGCCGGTGGAGCCACAGTGGACTAAGTCCAAAAATGGCTGCTCTCCAACTGGCTCTGTCTTTTCCCTTTAATCTCCAGTCAAGAGTTCCTTGTCCATGAGCAGCCTTCTCATTGGTCAGTTTGAATAGAGCTGTAGAAGGTGGACACCGGCTTTTACAGAAGTGGCAGCAAGGGTTAAGAAAGAATTTTTTAAGAAGGTGATATTTGGTCTGGAGTTGGCTTTAAATTTTTTATTTTTATTTTGTAATGAATAAAAACTTGAGACTTTGGTATCTGTGCCTATAGGTGAGTGGTTAGGGTGCCTGCCACATACACCAGGATCAGCCTGGGTCTGCTAAACAACAATGACAACTACAACAACAACAACAAACGTAGCTGGGCTTTGTGGCGGGTGCCTGTAGTTCTAGCTACTTGGGAAGCTGAGGCAAGAGAATTGCTTAAGCTCTAGAGTTTGAGGTTGCTGTGAGCTGTGATGCCACAGCACACTACCAAGGGTGACATATTGAGACCCTGTCTCAAAAAAAAAAAAACAAACTTACAACTTTGCAGGAGTAAAGTGCATCTATAACAGAAAAGGGATTGCTAACCTGAGTATAAAAAGACTTCCTACAAATAAATAATACAAATTAGAAATGCAGTTAAGGCTCAGCGCCTGTGGCTCAAGCGGCTAAGGTGCCAGCCACATGCACCTGAGGTGGCGGGTTCGAATCCCCAGCCCAGGCCCGCCAAACAACAATGACAGCTGCAACCAAAAAATGGCCAGGCGTTGTGGCGGGTGCCTCTGGTCCCAGCTACTTGGGAGGCTGAGGCAGGAGACTCACTTGAGCCCAGAAGTTGGAGGTTGCTATGAGCTGTGATGCCATGGCACTCTACCCAGGGAGATAGCTTGAGGCTCCGTCTAAAAAACAAACAAACAAAAAAAGAAATGCAGTTAAAATGAGTGAAAGGGTATGACAGGCAAGCATACAAAAAGACTATACAAACTGGCAATAAACACTTGGACAAAATGCTCAGTTTAACTAATAATCAGGCAAATACACATAGAAACAAGATGAATATTTTTCATCCATGTGATTAGAGGAAAAAGTGGGTATTATCTCCCATTGGGAATGTTGAGAGTTAGGTATTCTCAAAAACAGTGGGATGGAGTATAAAATAATAAAGAAATTTTGGAAGCAATTTGCTTGTGACTATGAAATTTTAAAATTGCCAGTGTCCTGTGATGGTGTCAATCTACTTCTAGCAAGCTGTCCTAGAGAAACTGCTGAAACTGTACATAAAAAGGCACTTTTATTGCAAATTCTTTTGATCACAAAAAGGCATCGTGACAGCAGAGGCATAGCTAAAATTGAGTATGATACCGCCATTTAATACGATTCTCCACAGCGGCTAAAGGAATGAGCTAGATCTCTTGGCATTAACATAGAAAATTCTTTAAGACAAGTAGAAAAATCAAGTTGTAAAACAATATGTATTTATTATGTAGCTCTACTTCAATTAAATTTTTTATGTATACATTTATTACCATATATACATTAGTGTGTAGATATACGAGAATGCAAATATGGAAGAATTTCTTCACAATTATTTGTATTAGTTGCCTCTAGGGTGAGGAGTGTAATTAGGGGTCAGGACGGGTGGGAATTTTCGCATTTTACTCAATTTGCTCTATGGGAGTACTTCGAGGTGATCAGAGTGATATTTAGCAAAGAGGTATGTAGCTGTTTTTTAAGAATGAGTATAAGAACTGAATTGTCAGACTTTGTATGTCTTTTTTTTTAGACAGAGTCTCACCTTGACACCCTTGGTAGAGTGTCATGGTGTCACAGATCACAGCAACCTCTAACTCTTGGGCTCAAGCAATTCTCTTGCCTCAGCTTCCCAAGTAGCTAGGACTGCAGGTGCCCACCACAACACCTGGCTGTTATTAGAGATGGGGTGTGGCTCTTGCTCAGGCTGGTCTCCAACCTGTGAGTTCAGGGCAATCCACCTGCCTCGGCCTCCCAGAGTGCTAGAATTACAGATGTGAACCACCATGTCTGGCCTGATTTGCTCCTACTTTGATTGCTAGACATACCAGATAAAGTCAGAAAAACAGGATTAGTTTCTTTCTAAGCACAACTACTGGCAGCTTATAAAGAAATAAATGCTAATTCCATTCTACTGAGAAGAGGTCAATTGGGTCATAGAGGGCATTCGCATTTTATTTATTTATTTATTTATTTATTGGGACAGTGTCTCACTATGTCACCCTTAGTAGAGTGTCCTGGTATCACAGCTTACAGCAACCTCCAACTCTTGGGCTTAAGCAATTCTCTTGCGTCAGCTTCCCAAGTAGCTGGGACTATAGACACTATTTTTTTTTTCACTGTAGTTATCATTGTTGTTTATCAGGCCAGCCCAGGTTCGAAACCGCCAGCCACAGTTTATGTGGCTGGTGCTCTAACCATTGAGCTACAGGTGCTGAGCCCAGGGCATTTGAATTTTATCTTTTTTTTTTTTTTTTTGAGACAGAGTCTTACTACGTCACCCTTGGTAGAGTGCTGTGGTATTACAGCTCACAGCAACCTCAAACTCTTGGGCTTAAGAGACTGTCTTGCCTCAGCCTCCCAAGTAGCTGGGACTACAGGTGCCCACCACAATGACCAGCTATTTTTGTTGTTGTTGTTGTTGTTGCAGTTGTCATTGTTGTTTGAGCTGGCCAGGGCTGGGCTCAAACCCGCCAGCCTTGGTGTATGTGGCTGGCGCCCTACTCACTGAGCCACAGGCGCAGAGCCTATTTTTTTTTTTTTTAATTACCGAACCACTGCAAGGAGAAGCTATGTCGATCTAAAGCTTCAAATAACTTTTGAGATCACTTTTCTTCGGGTAGCTTCCCATTTCTTTCAGATAAAATCCCATTTCCTCACCCCGGTTTACAGGCCCTTTATGTTTTCTTCCCACAGAGCAGACCCCCTCGGCTCTACACTGTTCCTCCTTGACTGAATCTGTCACAAAGGCAGACTGTCCCAGAGCTGTTTCCATGGCTGAGCAAAGCTGCGGGGCACTCCCATGGGCGTTTGCTCCTAGTGACGCTGTCATGCATTTGACAAAGGAGGTTGTTCTCTTTGTTGGTATTGATCCTCATGGAATAGGGGGGACCAGGCTTTCACTTTTCTTCTTCTATTTTTTTCTTTTTTTTGAGACAAAGTTTCACTTTGTTACCCTTGGTAGAGTGCTGTAGCGTCATAAATCACAGCAACCTCCAACTCTTGGGCTCAAGCAATCCTCTTATCTCAGTTTTTCTATTTTTAGTAGAGATGGGGTCTTGCTTTTTGCTCAGGCTGGTCTGGAACTTGTGAGCTGAAGCAATCCATCCCTCTTGGCCTCCCAGAATACTAGGATTACAGGCGTGAGCCACCACACTGGGCCTTAGTGCAGTTTTGAGAAAAGTGAAAATAACAATAAAAAACCTGCACTAAGGTGTGCACAGTGGCTCACGCCTGTGTAATCCTAGCACTCCGGGAGGCTGAGGCAATTGGATTGCCTGAGACCACTCTGAGCCAGAGTGAGACCCTGTCTCTAAAAATAGCTGGGTGTTGTAGCAGGTGCCTGTAGTCTCAGTTACTTGGGAGGCTGAGGCAAGAGAATAGCTTAAGCCCAAGAGTTTGAGGTTTCTGTGAGCTGCAATGCCAGGGCATTCTACCAAGGGTGACAAAGTGAGACTCTGTCTCAAAAATTAAAAAAAAAAAAAAAAAAGATAAAAATAATTAAAAGTACACTAAGGACTGGGCTGTTTGAGAAAGGAAGTTGAATACAGGGGAGAAAAATACAACTGCCTCTAGCAGAGGCTATTTTGAGAGGCCGTAGACCCCAGGCTGCCTTGGGAATCATTATCAGCCTCTTGGCTTCATCCTTGGCCTGCAGCCAATTTACTTCCTAGTGAGACTTCTGTATATTTATCTTCTTTAAAATTCAGTTCAACTGCTGAGAAGTTTGGAGAAAGGACACAGTTAATTGAAATCCATATCTCATCTTAGATGAGTTAATTAACTCCTTTGTGCCTCAGTTTCCTTTTCTACAAAATGTAAAGAATAATGACAGATACTATAGAGGCTTTTTTGTGAATATTAAATGAGCTAATGTAAGTAAAGCTTTTAGAGCAGTTTCTGGCACTTTATAAGTTCTAGATAAATGTGAGTTATCAATACCCACATTATATTAATGAACAATGCTGTGAGTTCAATACTTCATACTTCTGCAGTTGGGTCTTTCAGCATAGTCAAGGAATTTACATTTCTCTTCCAATAAATTCTATCAGTTGGCTTAGAATCGTTTTTCTAAAACTGGTGGAAATTTTTTTTGACTAGATTCTATCATCCAGCATGTAGGTTATTATCTCTGATTTATTATGGGATACTACTGGAGTTCCCCCATCCTTGTAACTGTTGATTCTACTATATTTAACAAACTTTTGTTGACTCTACTATATCTAACAAACTGATGAAAGGCCTACTAGGTGCTGTGTTTCTGAATACATGTGAGTGTTTAAGGCAGGGATAGAATCCTCTTGTTAACAGAATTTCTTCTTAGTAGGTCCTTGGTCTCAAGGATTTGAACAATGAACCCATGGATCAAAGATCAATGGTAATGATACTGGAATTTCTTTCTTTCTTTTTTCTTTTTTTTTTTTTTTTGAGACAGACCCTCAAGCTGTCCCCAGGGGTAGAGTGCTGTGACATCACAGCTCACAGCAACCTCCAACTTCTGGGCTCAAGCAAGTCTCCTGCCTCCGCCTCCCAAGTAGCTGGGACCACAGGTGCCCGCCACAACGCCTGGCTATTTTTTTTTTTTTTTGGTTGTGGCCAACATTGTTGTTTTGTGGGCCCGGGCTGGGTTCGAACCTGCCACCTTAGGTGTATGTGGTTGGCGCCTTAGCAACTTGAGCCACAGGCACCAAGCTGATACTGGAATTTCATCTTCAGTAGGTTCTTGGTCTCTGGGATTTGAAGAATGAATCCGTGGACCACAGATCAGTGGTAAGACAGGATTTATTTACAGAAAAGAATATAAAAACACCTAAGTTCTTGGAAGGGAGAAAAAACCCAAGTTGGGAGAGAAGAGCTTAACAGCTCTCTGTCTGTCTGTCTCTACCTGGGCTCTTTGTCTAGGAATATATATTCCCATGGGGCCTTCTATGTAGTTACATTTAGTGGGGCTCTATAGTTACATTTGGTGAGTCTGAGAACCTCTGTAGTTACATTTAGTGTGTCTGGGACCCTCTATAGTTACATTTAGCGTGTCTGGCACCCTCAGTAGTTACATTTAGAGTGTCTGGCACCCTCAGTAGTTACATTTAGGGTGTCTGGGATCCTCTATAGTTACATTTAGCGTGTCTGGCACCCTCAGTAGTTACATTTAGCGCGTCTGGCACCCTTAGTAGTTACATTTAGGGTGTCTGAGACCCTCTGTAGTTACATTTAGCGAGTCTGGGACATGTCTGGACCTGTCTGAGTATTGAATGACTGGCTACAATCCCTTTCATTTCCTCCCTTTCATGTAAGCCTAGGAAACTTACATGAAATTGATCAGGTCTATGAAATGGGGTTCCCTGTGCAGCCCTAAGTGCAAGGGGAGGAAAACCTAAGGTGTTGGTGTCTTCTCCTCAGCAGCTGTCTGGCCCCTCCTGCGGCCCGCTGCCTACCCTCCAGCCCACAGTTTCCTCTGCTCACTGCCACCGCACCAATACCCGTCCAACCCCCACCAGCTCCACTGAGCTGGCTGAGACCCCACTTGTCCTCTATCAGTAAAACAGGATTTTTATTAGACAGAAAGGAATACAGAAGGAGTGAAAAAGCAAGCACCAGAGCTCTGGCAAAGGGGAAGACCTTAGTCAGAAGTCTACCCCTGGGTCCTCTGTCTAGGAGTATATATCGTCTGGAGAATAACATTTTGCCAAGATTTGGTAGGTGGAAAAATGTCCTTTCAAAGTTGAATGCAGTCCCTCCCCTGGGGCAAGGTTATTAGGTCTTTGCGATTTTGTCTCAGGCAAGGGATTGGGGGGTGTGCTCCCTACTCAAGGTGGAAGCACCCCCCCGCCCAAAGTCTCAGGCTGTTTTGTTCATGATCTTGTTAGAGCCCAGAGGGTGTGGCCTGGAAAAGGCAGCCTATTTGTGCCTGGGAATTGGGTCTGATTTTCAAGCTCCCCTGGGCCTAGAGAAAGGGGGAATCCCTGTCTAGTCCTAAGTGGGGGAATCCTGTATCACCCTCATCTCCAAGATGCATGTAGTTTTTAATAAAGGATATATGTTGAACTCAACTTTCAGTAAGAGTTGGAGCTGGGCCAAGATAAAGAGAGGAACTTTGGCTGTGGGCAAAGTTTGAAAGAACCATTTGTAGCCTTGAAGGCCCTTGGTAGGATATTAGAAGGATCTAGCTTGGTACAGTTTTGGTTACAGAAATTTATCTTGCAGAAATGCATACTAGATGGAAAGGTTAGTTTTAATTTATCTTACTGCTTAAAATTTTAAAATATTTAAATATATCATATCTTAAGGGCATGAACAGACTGAGGATAGCTTTAACAAAAATAACAATGACAACTGTAACAAAAAATAGCTGGGCATTGTGGTGGGTGTCTGTAGTCCCAGCTACTTGGGAGGCTGAGGCAAGAGAATCGCTTAAGACCAGGAGTTTGAGATTGCTGTGAGCTGTGATGCCATAGCACTCTACTGAGGGCAACGTAGTGGGACTCTGTCTCAAAACAAACAAACAAAAAAAAAAACCAGGGCTGCCTGAGAAGCTTCAATAAAATCATATATAGGACAAATCACAAGAAGCCCTATTTTATGGAGTGAGTACTAAGAGTTGATGCAGCCAAAAAGCATCTGGTAGCTTTAAAACTATTTCAAATTCACTTATAGTAGGGGTTCTACTCTGAGAATACAAGACTTGTGGCTAGATGACTGCAAAAGACAATCTTCTGAGTCAATAGATTTTAAGGCTTTTAGGGAAGTTAGACTACATAATGGAAGAAGGAAGTACTCTTGATACTCAGGGGTGACATAGAAGAGCAGAAAGAGTTTTTGGTAGCCAAGCGCCTACATAAAGCAATATCCAGAAAGGACCAAGGCCTTGGACCTTTTCTATCCTAGACAGGAAGCATTTCAGGAGAGGACTGAGCAGGACATACAGTCCCTAGTGACTGTGACTCTACTATACCTAAGGTTGCAGTGGATCTATGTAACACAGAAGAATGTCACAATGCATGTGGTTGTACATGAAGTCATTTCATAATGTTTTGTTTCCTGGAAGATGAAGGAATTGGAACCTACGGTTTCTTAATGATTGTCTAGAATCTTAAGAATCCATCAGGGATGACAGTCATTCCTCCTCTCCTAAACATCACGTGGCTGCTGTCAGAAGCAGAACTGACTAAGGGTCTGAAACAGTTTGCCAACTTTTAGAAACTTAAGCTGATAAGGAAGCTGGGGTAACTCCAAAGAGGCTGCAAGGAGCCACAGTTCATGCATTCAGCCAACTTGGGAGTCTCCCTCCAGTATTCCAGGCACTGGACGCAGGGCTGGAAATGCGAAACGAAATTGTGACAAGGTCTGCTGGGGAGAGCCTTGTCAGAGCAGAAAAGAACAAGAAAAGTGCCTGTAGGAGGCCTAATTTGGTGCTTAAGGCAATATAAAGGTGGGGCAGCTACGTCAGCCCGAGGTGCCCTTAAGCAGAACAGAAAGTAAGAATCACAGCTTATCTCCTTTCTAAACAGGGCAACAGGATTGTAGGAGCTTTCCCTTGACTGGGAAAAGGGTGACTTTTGAAAACAAGCCAAACAGATATCCATCTTATAGGAAGACACTGGAACGTGCCAGTTGGTTCTGCCAATTTTTTAATGAACAGAAATACCTAGGAGGGAAGAACTGGTGAGTCTGGAAGTGGAAGAAGGCGCTCAAAGGGGCTGTGTTTCATAAACGGCGCCCCAGAAGGGTTGAACTAGTTCGGTCTGGAGGAAAAAGACGCAGGAAGTAAGGGAAGTGGAGGGTGCATGTCTGGAATAAATTCAAGGTTTTTACCATCTTGTCTGATGTGGCAACAGGGCAAGATTTGTTCGTTTTATTTATTTATTTTTTAATTTTTACAGATTTTTCTTTTCCGCCCTTTTCCCCTCCCAGCCACTCCGGTTTGGGTTTTCCATATGACTCATAATTCCTCTCGAAAGTGGAGTCGAATTCATAAAAGTGGTGGAGGGGGGTGGTGGGAAGGCTGGGAGCCCCAGGGAGTCTTCACTACCTACACTGCCACTCAGCTCGCGGCGCGAGTGGAGGTCGGCGGTGGGGAGACCAGCTTGCAGCCGGGATGGCGGATACTATTCAAGCCCCGGCGGCCCACGGCCGGGCCGGGTGACCAGGCGGCGGGCACGGGAGGGTCTGCGGCGGGCGGGCGGGCGGGCGG
>NW_003852400.1:46005543-46006100 GCF_000181295.1 Otolemur garnettii | reverse complement strand
GCCCCCCACAGCCGTTGGTCCGGGCGGGGGAGGGAGAAAGTGAGACTCGGTGTCATCACCATCCATTGTCAGAAGGGGAGGAAACTGGAATCCAGCAGCAGCAAGCAGCAGCTGGGCGGTCACATCTGGGAATGCAAAGCCGACCTCCTCCCCCCCCTCCTCCTCCACCTCCTCCTCTCCTACCCGGGAACACTTCCGAAACCACTTCGCCTTCAGCCCCTGCCTCGGCCAGAGGTTTCATTTTTAACTGAATATTTACGAAAGCTGGAAGCGTGCGAGGGGGGTGGGGTGGGGTGGAAATAGCGGCTGCTTCTTTTCCAGGGATTTATTTAATGGGGATGTGTTCAAGGCAAGAGCGAATTCAGAAGGATATCGACGTCGTGATCCAGAAGTCCAGAGCCGAGAAGGACTGCCTGTTTTCAGGTGAGTTCTCGCCTTTCCAGAACCTCGGACCCAGCTCCAGCTTCCTCTGCCCTCCCGCTGCCCCCCTTCCCAGTTTTCTGACCGCGACGCGTGTGGCTGGGGGTGGGTTGCACGTCCCCATTCCGGGGTTCATT
>NW_003852400.1:45992830-46005167 GCF_000181295.1 Otolemur garnettii | reverse complement strand
GCCCTTCGGCTCCCTCTAGTTCCCTCCGACTGGGAAAGAGAAGGGATTCCCAGGATTCCTGGAGCACCCTGCGCCCCTGCTCGGGGGTCGCTTTTCGTCCATTTTGCTCCCCCAGCATAGGGATTGGATTTTGCTTTCGTATCCGCGAGCCCGGCGGGGGCCGCTTCCGGCCGCCCTGACCGGGAAATTCCCGTCGTTGCCATGGCACCCGGCACTTGTTGCGGGGGGCGGCCTCCCGCGGCACCCGGCCAGGGGGTGCGCAGCATCCCAGCCCGCGCGGCGCGCGGCGGAGTGGAGACTTCGCTGCTCTCCAACCGTAGCCTCCCGCCCGGTCAGGCCTTCCCCCTTGGTCTCGGGGAACGGGGGGTCCAAGTCATGAACGGATAACACATTCACTCGAGGGGTAGCTTTTAACAGTACTTTCTGTTTCAGATTTCAGATACTCAGACTCCACCTTTACTTTTACCTACGTTGGCGGCCCGAAAAGGTATTTGTGTGGAGAGTTGCTTCATTTCCTGTTCACACGCTTGTGTTTCCTTTGTTCTAAGCGTGTTCCTTGTTCGGGTATTTTGTTTGCTTGTTTGTTTGATTATTGTTCTGATTCTGAAGCCACATCTCAGGCCTGATGTCCCTCGGTTTTAAATTAACACCAGGGAAATAAATATGTTTGATTCAGCTCTAAGACCACGCCACGGGCGGTGAGCATAACTCTTGGTGTTAAAACTGTTCTGCTACAGTAGTAGACGGCTTTTGCGATCTTGCTACAGTCAGGCGTGTGGAAAAATGGATTACTGGGAGGAAGCGAAATGCTTAAAAGACAGAAGATGTCACAAAATACTTTCATCGCAAGTGGTGATTTTCGTGGTGAATTGGGGCTGCATGTTTCCCGGTTTTTTGAAGGTTGGCATAAATATGCAGTCTGCCAATTCTCCCCACATTTTTTTTTTCTTCAAGGAGTGGTATTTTGTTTTTTTCACATTTAGTGGTAGGAAAGAATTTGGAGAGTTAATGCAGCTGTTGTGGATGAGTGACTTCTTTGGGGAGAGGAATGAGAGATGCACATTTCAATACTGAATTCTGAGCCATTTGAAACACACTCAAATCCAATTTCTTATTTAGGAAGGGAGATAAAATGAAAGTTAAAATGAATAGATACTGCTGCCTTCTCTTGCTAAGTTAGGATTCTCTTTCTTTTAATCCTTTAGGGACACTGGTTTAAAAGAGCAGTGGCCACGGGAGAAAACTGTCAGAGGTTTAGTTTGGGTCCTCAACCACTCTGGTTGCACTTTAGAAGCACTTGGGGAGCTTTCTGAATTTTTGAGGTCAGAGCCCAGTCAGGGACCAGTTCCATCAGGATCTCCGGGTGGGAGGGAGCCTGTCTTCCACCCTTGCAGTCCAGAGCCTCCCAGGTAACTTCAGAGAGCAGCCACCTTGAGAACCCCTGGCCTGGAGGGATTCCTCACATCAGCCCGGCTGTCAGGACTTGACATTCAATGTTATTTGACCACATTCCAAAATATCTCTTAGCTAATGGAAACATTTATGAGCTTATAAATTGCAAAAGAAGCTTTCTTTTGTAAATACATTTTAAAAGCTTGGAATTAATGTGAACTTTAAAATACTTAGAATCTTTGCTGTATTCTTCTACATCTTGAAACAACTTTAATTAAAATGAGTATCAGAAAAAAAAATATCTGGTTTTGGTACGTACAATATACCTAAACCCCAGAATGGGTATATTGGTTTATTAGCTGAAAATAAAACAGTGAACCACCAAACTTCAGTATATACTTTTTGGGAGAGATCAAAATCATAATATTTCTTTACTTATACTGTAACACCATCATCTGTGTAATTGTTAATAAAAACATCAGAGGAGATTGGATTAAATTAACATTACTCCAAGGGATGTTGGTATATGACTAATATCCTCCGGCATTATTTTTAAGAGTTAAAATATGCTATGTGGCCCACTGATAACTTAAGAGTCGTCTGTGTTCACGATTGTTGCTGTTCTCCTGAGTCAGACTGGTGGACAGAAAAGCCCTGAGTGGGCTCTTCAACTAACCGGCTTTCTCATTTTTCAGTAAGATAGTTCAGTTCTTTTGGCCTCAGTTTACCTATCTGGATGGTAAGGGGTAAACTTTGCCTGTATTCTCTAAGGTCCATTAGATACTGTAGTTAAGATTATTTATCAGCAAATTATTGAATTAGTGTTAACATAGCTAGAGGTGGAGGAGGGAGCAGGCCAGGGTGCTGGGATGAATAATTAACTAATCAAGATAACATCAGTTTTCAGGGTACAAACAAGTAGGATATGCTTGTTCTAAAGTAAGAGATGTTTCCTTTCCCATGTAATCCTATTAAGGGATAGTTTTTGTTGTTGTTGTTGTTGTTTGTTTTTTGTTTTCATCACCGAGTTAAATGTATCTGAATTCTCAGCTCTTTGCCCAAGATCAAGTGCCAATGTATGTGAGCCTTGTGTATCTAACGTGGAACAACTTGTTAAAAGCGAAAGACAGCTGGTGCTGGTTAAAATGCTGACCTGAAGCTTGTATATAAAAAGTTGTCATGCATAGTCAAGGTAGATTATCCCTTTACGGTTTGTACCTAATGGGAGAGAAGACATTTTTTTCCTGAAAATAAAGTGTCTTTGGTTTTTATTACTGATATTAGAAACCGGTATTGATTATCTGTTTCTCATCCTGACATTTTAGACATTTAGAATTAAAATAATCCTGCTCTATTTTGATTTAATGTGCAGATCAATTACAATACTAAGTGACTAGTGCCATTTCAGGCAAACTAGAGGTACTTCACCACTGGAGGAAGTGGGAGAGTGGGAGTCTTATGAGTTCTACATGATTATCTTGAACTGCATTTAACTACCATTTCATCTGAACCATTGAGAATATATTTTGAGAATAATTTTTAATTCAAGTAGTAGATAAAACTTAATATACCATTTCCTCTTTGACACGTTCCAAAAATGAGTTATGTAGTATAATGAAGACAGGCTGATCTTACGTGTTGATGTTCAAAAAATAGTACTGAGAATTTTGTTCTACATGTACACTTTTTAATGTTTCCATGGATGAGAAGAAATGTTTAAGAGGTGATTGTGGTCTGTGTTGGCCAGGGGCCTAATAAATTGACCTTTTATTCTTTGGTTCTTAGAAGGGCAGTTTAATATCTGCCCTTCTGCCATATGGACTGAGGTGAGGGGTGAGGAGTCAGATGGTCAGCTCTGATTTTTCCTAATGAGAAGTTCATGAAATATTTTCACTTTTTTGATGTGCAAACCGAGGCTTAGACACATAGCCAAATTCACCCAGTTAAATGATGGATCTTCCATGTAAACCCTATTTTATCAAACCCCCAAGACCCAGGTTCCTTCTTCTACATTACTGTTCTCAACTTTTTCTTTACTTTTGTTTCTTTCTTTCTTTTCTTTTTTTTGGGACAGAGTCTCACATGTTGCCCTCAGTAGAGTGCTGTGGCATCACAGCTCACAGCAACCTCTTACTCTTGGACTTAAGCAATTCTCTTGCTTCAGCCTCCCAAATAGCTGGGACTACAGGTGCCCGCCACAATGCCCAGCTATTTTTTTGTTGCAGTTGTCATTGTTCTTTTAGCTGGCCTAGGCTGTGGTCATGGATAGTTTGGCGTCTTTTGAAGTGTATCCTCCTTGTTTATAAGGGGTTTCTGTCCAGGTAAATAAGTATCAAGTGGGATATCAACAAGAGTACTCTAAAATTCCTCAAAAGTACCTGCTACCTCTTCTTTCTCTGGGTCTTTGCACATGCTGCCTGGAACACTGACTCACATTTTAACCTCCTTGCTCTTTCATGCCGACTCAGCTCTCATTGTTGAGATCTTTGCTATCCCAAATTGTCCTGTGAGGCCTTTCCTGGCATCTTAATCTGAATGATTCTGATACATGTTTCTTAAAAAAAAAAAAAAAGAAAAAATTTATACAGCCCAAAGAGTAACTAGGAGTTTCTACAACCATGTTGTCACATTAGAATTGCCAGTTTACAGCTGTTTGACTTTGAGCCTCTTAGAGATGGCAATTTTATGCAATTCATTGCGTTTCCCCCAGCCCCTAGCATATTGTCTAGTCCAGCATTTCTTTCTCAGTAGGTAAATATTGAATGATTTTCAAAATGAATATGAGAAAGGCCAGGCACAGTGGCTCAAGTCTGTAATTCTAGCACTCCGGGAGGCCGAGGCGGGCGGGTGGATTGCCTGAGCTCACGTGTTCCAGACCCATCTGAGCAAGAGCAAAACCTCATCTCTAAAGAAAAAAAGAATAGCCGGGCGTTGTGGTGGGTGCCTGTAGTCCTAGCTACTCGGGAGGCTGAGGCAAGTGAATCACTTAAGACTAAGAGTTTGAGGCTGCTGTGAGCTATGAGGCCACGGCACTACAGAGGGCAACAAAGTGAGACTGTGTCTCAAAAAAAAATGGGAGAAGATCTGGCAGGTGAGAAGGAATTCTTTAGCCTAAATGACCATGTATGGAGCTCAAACACTTTAACAGTCCTTGGTGTGATGACGTCACTTGCAAGGGAACCTCATATGAATCCAGAATGACAGAAGTTGCTTAGCCAAGTTGTAAGTCCTGTCCTCTGGGTCACATGTTCAAATACTTTCAGAGGCCTGGTGGTAATTATTTAGGATTATAGGGAATGATCAGGACTGTGGTATAGTGAAGAGTTTGGATTCAAAATAATTGATGTGTAGGTCGGCGCCTGTGGCTCAAAGGAGTAGGGTGCCGACCCCATATGCCAGAGGTGGCGGGTTCAAACCCAGCCCTGGCCAAAAACTGCAAAAAAAAAAAAGAATTAAAAAAAAAAAAGCAGAATTGATTTCTAGGAAAAAAATCAACACTACTGTGGTGATCAAGGGAACTTTCTAGGGTCCCTAACCCTCCTGGACCCCCAATATAAAATTCTTTAACTCATGGGTGTCGTGGAGAGAGACATAACTGCGACATATCAACATGACTGCGACAGGGCCTTTGTTGTCTTTGGGCCTTCTCAGAAAGGAGAAGTGCGTGTGTGAAAAAGGGTAGTTGAAAAAGCAATTTCATCCTCTTAAAAAGATACGTCAATTTTCATTACGAAAGAAGTGCAAATGTGTTCATTCCAGAAATCTTGGAATATGCAATTATTTTGAAACCATCAAGTACTCTTCAAGGTGTCAGAATGAAAAGAGAGATCATTTTTTGAATAAAAAATTAACATGTTCCTCTTGGCAATGGGAACTTGTTCTCTATAATTTTATGTTGCATCATTTATTATACAAAATACTGATTTTTATAAAAATGTGTTCCTTAGAGCCCTAGGAGCCTATGGCAGAAGCTGGGATAGCTACGGGGTGGGAGTATGAGGGAGCTGAATGAGTTAGTGACGATCTGGGTCTTTGCATCCCTATTGAAATTGCAGCTGCTCTCCTCTGTTCTGTGTAAAAAAAATTTTTTTTGGAAAAAACAATTTCATTGTAAAATGAAACCACTGACCCAAAATAACCACCAATCGTGCATAATATAACTTTATGGAAGCTTAAATATTTAAAAATTAGACAATTTATTTTATAGATTAAGGTAATACTAGTGATGATATTTACTGAGCGTAATCTCTGTTTACCTCATCCCGTGATTGTAACCAAGACAAACAGGCATTTTGTCAGCTATTTTACATTTTATGGCTAAAGAAACCAAGACTTGGGTAATTTATGTAACTTACAGTTAGTAAGAGGCAGAATCAGGGATGTATTTCAGTATAAGTCAATGTTGATGTACGGTTTAAGGGCATTGGTTGAACTGGCATGACTAGAATAGTTAGGAATGTTTGGGGACTGGGAGGGTTTGTTAGTGGGATGTCTGCCAGGGGTAATACTGAAAGTCTACTGGTTGGTAAGGGAAGTGCCTGAGTCCAGTGCTGAGCATAATAGTGGAAGAATTATGTACATTGGCTGTGGAATCCTTAGGCAAATATTTGGCCAATCCATTTAAATTCTCCATCATTTCTCTTTTCTGCATTTTTACAAAAACGTAAGTGGAATTTTATAAATCCTAAGAATATTTTGTAATTCTCTGCCCAGATTTGCTTTTGTGCCATAACAGATAGATCTTGCTTAAAGATAGCTACCACTAATTTAGTTTACTTTAATCAGTTTTCCTCCAGTTATTGATATGCAGTCTTCTTTTTTATTTTCTAAGTTTCTGAAATCTCATCTTGCACCTACTCCTCCTAAGACAGGGGTTTTTATTAATAAGACTTATTCTCCGGATTTTTATTGTGAAAAACCTGAGGTTTTCTTGTATTTTTACTTTTTTTTTTTTTGAGACGGCTTCTCATTCTACCCTCAGTAGAGTGCTTTGGCATCACAGCTCACAGCAACCTCAAACTCTTGGGTTTGAGCGATTCTGGTGCCTCAGCCTCCAGAGTAGCTCTCAAGTATTTTGACTTCGGGCCTGGACACCACCTACATATTTATCATTACCTCAACTCAGAACATGGAAACAAGCCCTTGGTTCTTTTAAAATGCAGCTGCTGCTTCCAGCTGTTTCCAGCTGTTTCCTAGTCAGTATCACATCTTTTGAGCCATGTGTGGAGGTTATGGTCTCCGGTTTCAATTCACACCTTCCTCTTTTCTGTTCCTGAAGCTCTACCCACCTCTACTTTGAAATCCTTACTGGCATTTTCGTCCCTCCCCACGTCAATAAATATTTACTCTACGCCTCATTGACCTTGATTTAGATCAATCAGTTTAGCTCAGTGTCTCTTAAAATTCTCAGTTATATACTTCTTACCCATGTAGTTCATTTATGCCTAAGCTTTTTAATTGTGAATTTAATCACGCTTACCTGTTCAGAAGGCTTCAGATGTGACCACACTTCTTTTCCATGTAAACTCTTAAATTTCTGTTTTTGGCTTTTGAGAGCCCCCTTCCATATTAGGTTTTAAATACTAACTCTCTTCTGCTTGCCTATTGATTTTAATAAATAGAGTTGGTTTGGATATCAAGATCGTGGTTTTTATTATCACAAAGACCAATTCATCTTATCTTTTCCTGGCCCACCAGTGTTAATCTCTGTTTATTAGAACGGAGTAGAACCTCTGTGGTTGGCCACCTCCCTACATTGACCATCTCTTTAAGTTGACCTGATTTTCAGAGCCCAGACAAGCACCACATGCACGTATCAGTACAGTTGGCGTAGTTCCTTATCTTGACCACCTTCAGATGTTACCCAGTTTGTCTCTTGGGTGGTCAATTTACCGCAATCCTACTGTATTTTTGTACAAGAAGCTAGAACTAGAACATGAGCAGAAGGAGGTGAGACTGAGAGGACAGAGTGAGATTTGAAGAGGGTAGGGTGAGAATGTTAATAGGTTATCCCATCCAGTACAGATAAACAGCTCTCACCACAGCTCTGAACTCTGAATGCAGCTTACTTGCATATCAGTGACATCCTACTTTTAAATGATATTCAGTGGAGGATTACAAATCATTCAGTATTACATATGAAAGGGCAGGTGATATCTAAAACCTTTGTGCAATCTGCTCAGTTCCCCGCCCCTACAGAAATTAGCAGCTACTGCTAGTTGACGTCCCCTGGGGTGATGTTCTTCTCAACATTTTGAAATGTAGATTGAAAAGGTGGTTTTATCAACCAACTCTGAAGCTCTGTATTTTCATCATTGTTTTTTTAAAAAGTATGGGTTCTGGGCGGTGCCCATGGCTCAAGGAGTAGGGCACCAGCCCCATGTACCGGAGGTGGTGGGTTCCAGACCTGGCCCCGGCCAAAAAAACACCTGCAAAACTGTTCAAAGACTAGAACTCCAGTTCGTAGAATATAATAACTATTTTCTAGTATTTTTAAATGATAGAGTAATATTATTCCTACATTATGTGATAGCTTTTTCTAAACTGTTTAATTAGATATTAGGTTTGTGGCTAAACATGTCTGTGGTTAAACAATATTAAGCAGTCTGAATGGTTGTCTTTTTATAACCTTTTATCTACTAGTGTGCGTTATGCACATCGAAGAGGTGAATGACGTATTCAGAGTTTCTCAGACTTATTTGATTATAGATCTGGAACATCTCAAGAGAGTTGTTTTGTGGAAGACACTTTGGCAAACTCTGAATCTTATTCATTAAAAATGGTTTTTGGGTAAACAACAGTGTAATAGAAATGGAAATTACTGATTCACATTGAGCCGTGAAGAATTTATTTTCAGCAACTTTTGTAGAAGTTGCTTTATGACAAGGAAAGCTTTGGTGAAAAGGCATTTGTTATTTCCTGCCAGTGACTTTTCTACGCAAAGGATTTATTTCTCTGTTTTTCTCACTCTCTCCTCAGTTGTGCTGAATCTATTTGTGATAAGGGCTCTCCACTGTTGTTACTCATCAAAGCCCTGAAGTTAGCAGCACCGTTTTTGGTCCCTGATTAGAAGTCAGTCTCACAGGGAAGTGTTGGAGGTAGATGATGATTCTGGGAGGCAGAAGTACTCATTATGTCCTCTCACATCCTGTCACTTTGACTGCAGCAGCGCCTCTGAGTGAGCAGTCTGTGATGGAGTCTACTCTTGGAAAAGTTCATGGTGGGGGAAATCAGGAATTTCTCTAAATATTTCATATCTTTGAAAAATTGCACTTAAAAAATCAATGCGGGTATCTGTTTGGTAAAAATCCTCTTCCCCCAAGTGATCAAGTGAGAAATTTGGTGCAGGCTTTAAAATCATTTCTCAGAATTTTTCAACCTCGGTCAGGAAGCAGAGTCCCCCTTTTGTTACCCAGTGTCAGTTTTTGAACTTGAGGAGGCCAGGTGTCCCTGTTAGTAACTCATGCTTGGAGGGTGAAACCTCTGCTGTAGTGCGCATTCGTGGACACAGGGCCACACATACATTTCAAACGATTCATGTTAAGGGGTGGATGTATTTCTGTATGAATACTCTGTGTCTTTTGTGATTCAGGGAAACCAGTGGAACCTTATTAGGTACCAAGAACCTAGTAAACTCCAGCTTTCTTATTTCAGAGTCATTGTGCAGAATCTTAACTGAGTGAATTTTGGATTGTGATACCATGTTTGTTGGTCATTGTATGTATGTCATTGTTCTTAAGTACAGAGTCTTGGTTATTAACTGAGAGAGTCCTATGCTGAATGCCACAATCTGCTCCTTGGAAAAGCGGATGTGGTCATCATTTCTCATTAAAATGCAATACAGGCTCAGCGCCTGTAGCACAGTGGTGACAGTGCCAGCCACATATACCGAGGCTGACAGATTCGAGCCTGGCCCAGTCCAGCTAAACAGCAATGACAACTGCAACAAAAAAATGGCCGGGCTTTGTGGCAGGCGCCTGTAGTCCTAGCTACTCAGGAGGCTGAGGCAAGAGAATCCCTTAAGCCCAAGAGTTGGAGGTTGCTGTGGACTGTGACACCATGGCACTCTACTGAGGGCAACATAGTGAGACTCCATCTCAAAAAAAAAAAAAAAACAAAAAAGCAAAAAACTTAAAATGCACTATAGCTAGTTATGCAGCAGAAAAAAAAACAATTAAATAAAAATTAAATAGCAATAGGCTATCCAGCTGAAAAGCAGTCATTACTTTAGTATTACCACAGAATTTAAAATGATTTCTGTAGTGAACAGTCAGATTTATTTTTAGATAACTATGAAAAAAGTTGGAATAATTCACTGGGAGCCAGATTCTTTCTTGATTCTTCTTGGAGCAGGCTGTTTTTATGGGAAAACCAGCCTAAAACAGTGATTTCAGTGTTTCACTTAGGTAATTTCAGTGAGAATTGCATATCTTGGCTGAATTTGGCTCAAAAATCATGAGACTGGGGCCAAGGAAAGTTTTTAGACTTTTAGTTTTGAAATCATAGTTTGATTTAATATGAGCTTCCTTTGTTGACTTCCTATGCCATTAATTTAATATTTCCAGTATACTCAATTTCTGATGTCTGACATATACGGACTCTTTCCCAGCTGCAGGTAATTGCCAAGGGAAAAAATCTAGCCATGACAGTCGTTTCACAGGAAAGTTTTTAAAGCAGAGAAATGTTGACATTTCCAGCCTGGGGAGTGCATTCTGGGATATGGTACATTTCAAAGGGTATTTTCAACTTTTAGATAAGGACTCTTCTATATAGAACATTAAAAAAATGCTTTTACAAAACAGAGGCATGTTACATTTGAATCAGAGAAATATAAAATTAACTTTATTCACTAAAAATCTTTGGCAAAAAAACTAAAGTAGATAATGCCTACTATGGTTTTATCATTGTAGCTTAATTACATAGAAATAAATCACAATTTTATATTGCTAGTAATCTATTGATTTTATTCATATATAGATTATCAAACTATACTAGGCAAAAGGTAATTATTTCGTATATCAAGAAATGTTAACCATTAACAAAAATTCTCTACCTACTAATTTTCTTTTAACTATAGAAATATGATACTTAAAAATGCTGGTGTACTAGTGCCTAAGACAAATTAGGAATTGGTGCTCAGAGATATTTCTGTGTTTGAATACTGAGTTTAAACATAAAACTTGTTTGGAATGTGTTTGTGTTTCTCTCTCATAACACACATACATGCACATACCCGAAACACACACTGCAATTGCAATGCATTTTAACCTTTCCCCCCAACATACAAAGATAACATTCTAAACTACATTGAAAGGCATGAAAAATATATAAAATCTATTTATCTGCCTTCCCAGTTTCTTCTCTCTCTGTCTCTACAAGAGAAATCTGATATAGATAGATAACTATAGATTCATAGATACAGACATATATGAGAGAGGGAGAATTAGAGATCTCAAAGATGAGAAGCATTAATTAATAATTGGTTCATTATTAGTAGTATTATTTTAAAGATAGGATTTTCTGTGTTGCCAAGGAGAGAATGCAGTTCTGCAATCGTAGATTACTGCAGCCTCAATCTCCTAGGCTAAGGCAGTTCTCCGGCTTCTGTCTCCTGGGTAGCTGAGACTATAGACACGTACCACCATGCCTGGCTAATATTACCTATTTTTTCTAAAGATAAGGGTTTTGCTATGCTGCCCTGACTGTTCTTGACCTCCTGGGCTTCAGCAATCCTCCTACTTCTGCCTCCCAAAGTACTAAGATTATAGGTGTGAGCCACAGTGGCTGGCCTACTGCCAAGAACCCCCACAGTCATACATAAAACTCTTATGAACAGAAGTAGGATTGCATTTATAGATTAATAGTAATCAAAATATTTTCAGGGT
The DNA here is from genome assembly GCF_000181295.1 of Otolemur garnettii. Classification (NCBI taxonomy): domain Eukaryota; kingdom Metazoa; phylum Chordata; class Mammalia; order Primates; family Galagidae; genus Otolemur; species Otolemur garnettii. The sequence continues at coordinate 45,993,891 of NW_003852400.1, read as the reverse complement.
TTATAAAATTGTATCAGATATTTTCCAAAAGGAATGTTGCAAAGGTTGGTTAAGTTTTAAAATTACTTAAAAAATACGTTATAGCTCATAATATTATATGGTATAGCAGGATGAACATTTTGATTCCGATGTCTTTTAACCAGTCAGTCAGATTACTTAGCCGCTGTGAGTTTTGATTATCATCTGTGAGATGACAATGATATTGCTGGGTTTTCAGGTAGTATGCAGTGTAAAGGGGTCCTCAGGACCACTCAGCTGGTTGTTACAAAGCAAGTGACAGACATGACAATCAAACCAAGTGAAATAGTCTATTGAAGGCTAAGCTCTGACTTTTGCTGACAATGGTAGATAAGCATCACACCTCCTGTATGGTGGTTAGGAACTTCCTTTTGTAGAAAATGTGAAATTTGTAACCAAGAAAATGCAGTAACCCCATAAAAGCTTACTAGAGCAGTTAACAAAGGAGACGGAAACACTTCCTAATTCCTGCTTCCAAAATACCCTCAGATTGGCCCAGGGAAACTTCTCATTGACTCCACACAAAGGAGATAGAGGAGTTGTTCGAAAAAGGTGACAGGAACATTTTTTTTTTTTTTTTTTGAGAGTGCTGTGGCGTCACAGCTCACAGAAACCTCAAACTCTTGGGCTTGAGCGATTCTCTGGTCTCAGCCTCCCACTAACTGGGATTATAAGCACCTGCCACAATGCCTGGCTATTTTTAGAGACGAGGTCTCGCTCTGGCTCATGTTGGTCTTAAACATGTGAGCTCAGGCAGTCCACCTGCTTTGGCCTCCCAGAGTGCTAGGATTATAGGAGTGAACCACCTTGCCCAGCCTTGACAAGAACAATTTTATACATACTGACAGCCTGCACTGCTGTCAGCATTTACATTTTTTTTTTTTTTTTTTGAGATAGGGCTTCAAGCTGTTGCCCTGGTGAGAGTGCTGTGGCATCACAGCTCACAGCAACTTCCAACTCCTGGGCTCAAGCGATTCTCTTGCCTCAGCCTCACATGTAGTGGGATTACAGATGCCTGCCAAAAGGTCCGGCTATTTTTTTTT
>NW_003852400.1:45985856-45992810 GCF_000181295.1 Otolemur garnettii | reverse complement strand
TAACTGCTACTCCTCATTGAGATAGGATCTGCTTTTCTTGGGTGATTATCTTTTCCATTTTATTCTGAATGTGTAAAATACAATAGTAACAGCATTCTTTTTTCTCTTTTCTTTTTTTTTTTTTTGTTGAGACAGAGTCTCGCTTTATCACCCTCTGTAGAGAGCAGTGGCATCACAGCTCACAGAAACCTCAAACTCTTGGGCTCAAGTGATTCTCTTGCCTCAGCCTCCCATGTAGCTGGGACTATAGGTGCCCGCCACAATGCCTGGCTATTTTTTGTTGCACTTGTCCTTGTTTAGCTGGTCCAGGCCAAGTTGGAACTTACCAGCTTCAGTGTAAGTGGCCGGTGCCCTACCCACTGAGCATAGGCACCAAGCCAGCATTTACATTTTGAAGTAAAGGGCTTGTTTGATAATTTAAATTAATTTTAAGCAGCGTCATAAAGAGAAAACTACCAGTTCTGTAAGAGAGGATATTTGGAGAACAGATACCCACCTGTGGGCTGGCCACTCTGCCTCCTTTCATTACGCTGGATCAGTTTCCTTTATTCTTCATTTTCACATCTTCTTTCTTTCTACTCATACTTGTACACTTTATAAGCTTCCAGATTTTCCTCTTTCACAGTGACTCTTATGTTTGTTGCTACAGCAGGCAAGGTGGGAAGCAGGAAGGGTGAGTGAGCACAGAGGGCCTTTGTGAACTGTGTTTAGTGTTCCTCCGGTCACTGCCTCTTTCTGTCTCAGGACCTGCGTGTGTGTCTGTTTACAATGTAAAATATATGCACACAAATCAATAATTTTTATGGAGCAACTCATCACAGATAAAATATGAAAAAAATCTTTTAGTTTTTTAAGGCGATCCCAGTTAGCAAATAAATGAGTTGACCCCCGCATCCCAAAGCTTGCTTCAATGTATTGATCCCAGACACTCAGTAAAGAAAAACATAACTGGCTCGTAAAGTATATTTCACTTTCATAAGTCTTCTGAATTTTAGGAATTTAGGCTTTTCTTTGTAAGGGATAGTGTCTGAGTGATATTAGAAGCCATATGGTAAGAAAGAGGACAGCATTATAAAATTAGACTTCAATAAGAATTTACAATCTGACATGTGTGGTGCAGATCCAGTGAGCCGTGCATTTGTTAGGACCTGAGGGCATGCTTGATTTTCATGAAATCAGTGCATTGCCATTAAAGCAAACAAGCAAAAGTTACTTTTGGTATCCTATTGAGAAGGCACATGATTGCCTTAAATGTATTAGAAATTTTGCAAGTGGTTGAAATTCTGTAACATGCTTATGAAGTCAAAAGATAGATTTTATTTATCTTAAAACTACTTTATGTAGATCATTTCCTTAATAGTAGGACACACATAAGTTTTAGTTCCAAATTAGAAGAATATATTGGCATATATAATAATAGAGGATGTATAGGAATATTTCAGCTCTCATTAGGAAATTTAGCTTTTTCTTTAAGAGATGAGAACTTAATGACTCTTAAATATCATTTGTTTCTTTAAAAAAATTGTTTTAGTGAAATACAGTTGAGCAATTGAGATTTGTTTTCCCCAGTTTCTGTGGGCATTTTTTGTTGGGGGTGTGTGTTTAAGTGAATTTGCCCTTGGGTCCATTTCATGCATTCTGGAAGGTTCCTTGGGTCTTTGATCTATGAGGCAGATGTCATTTATATGTCCTTAGGACCTCTAAGCATTTTCTTTAGGTCTTGTCTGCTTAAAATGAAAGGAATTAGCCTTGGAAAGCCAAAGAGGAGGGATGGTGAACATTCCTTTTTTTGGTATCTGTAGCTGCAGGTTTGGGTGGGATTCATTATTCTTACAGCTTTAAATTATCTAAGAGTGTCATATAGAATTTAATTTCAGCTTGGACTAGTTGTGAAGCATTCGATCAAAAATAAAATTAAAGTCCTCTCTTTGAAGGGGTAGCGGAGGCTCAAGAATCAGAACACGGTTTCTTTCAACCTGCAGGTCTTTAAGCTGTGAGGGGAAGAAGTAGGTAAAGAAGGAAATTGTTTAGGGAGGTCCTTAATTCACAAGGCTCACAGATCACTGTTCCACTGGGTCGCTGTCAGCTTGTTACGGGACACATCAGGCCTTAATCCCTTAGCCTGTCCTTCCGTCTTCCCACACCCTATTCTGCTTTTTCAGCTTGTTGCTTGTAATATGGTGCAAATGGAAACTAACTAAAAAAGGTAGTGGGAAATAAGTTCAGAAATGACACACTTGTTTTTAGTTCACTGAGAATCTCTGTCTTTTCATTGGTGAATTTAGACCAATTCCAAATGGATCATTGATGTGGTTGAATTAATATCTACCTCATTTGTTACTGATTTCTATCCATTATACTTCTTTTTTAATTGTTTTTAATGTGGTTAATTAATTAATTATTTTTTAATTATTATGGGTACTTAATGGTTGTATATCATTTAGGGGGGATTAATATAAGGGCACATATGATTAGGTTATGCTGTTTGTCTTTGTTAGGAAAAGTCTGAGCCGTATTTAAGTCCTTCACCTAAGAGGGGTGCCATATACCCCTACACTGTGCTCATTATGTGGGAGCTTATGGAGCCCCTTCCTCCTCTTCTCCCCTCCCTGCTTCTTGAATTTCATTTTTTTTCTTTCACGTGGTCCCGTAGTTGTTCATCTACTGGTTTCGAATTAGTATTGAGTACAGGGGATATTTGCATTTCCATTCTTGAGATACTGTACTAAGAACGTTCTTCAATTCTATTTGGGTAAATACAAAAGATGTGAAGTCTCCATGTTTTTTATGACTGAATAGTATTCCATGGTGTACATATGCCGCAGTTTATTTGTCCAGTCATTCGTTGATGGGCACTTGGGTTTCTTCCTATCTTTGTGATTGTGAATTGAGCCACAATAAACATCGGCATTCAAATATTCTTATGGTAAGATGATGTATTGCCAAGCCCTGGAGAAGTGAAGGGACTCTGGCCCCTAGAAGACAGACTTTGTTGAAGGACCTGAGAGATTGCCAGGACATGCCTTGTGACATGTGGCTCTGATGGCTGAAAACCTTTTTCTTTGTTTTACTTTCATCTGTGCTTGCTTTTATTTCATTGCCTCTAACTTAGAGGTTCAGGTGTGAAGCTGTGTAAATGCTATGTGTAGAACCATTGGTCGTGTTGGCTGATAATAATGGACAGATGGATGGAATTTTGCTGTTTGACTAGAGTTGGGCCATTGGAAACTTGTTTTCCCAAGTGTGAGTATGTTCTCCACCTTTCCTGAGTGGAGAAGACTAGATCTGAGCAAAGAGCATTAAATGAATACATACGGGAGTCGAGTGAGGGGGATGTCAAATATTTTGATGCCACTTCCTGTGCTTGTAAATTGTTCATTTCACTGGAATATTAATAAAAAGGTTTTCCAAGAATACGAAGCTAACGGTTTGCTAAGCTAAATTTTAATGAAGCCTCTTGAACTTTTCTTACAGTCACTTAACATTTTCAGTTCATGTGCTGATATTAATTCTACTTACTGGAGAGAAAGAAACGATATTCAGTATAATCACTACCTTGTTACGGCAGACATGTAGAAGTTTGGCATTTTAAGTATCAGAGGTTTTAAGTTAAAAAAAAAAATTGCCAGCGTTCCACAGCATAGAGAGATAATGCTTGCTTTTGTCCCTTTAATATTTTCCTTATAAAATTAAGGCGAGAGGCCTTATACTATTTTAAATTTTCTAAATTAGGTCATGGAAATGTTTCACTGGACTTCGATGTATAGGTAGTACTGTTATGAACGGTGAATAGTGAATAATGAAGGCAGGATGTACTTGTAGCCTACTAATTGTTTATCCGTGGGCAGGAGTTAGAGAGTGATAATGTTTATTTTCACGTTAGTAAACTCTTCTTCTGTGATCTCTTATCTTCAAGTGTGATGACATCTCTCTCTCTTTTTCTCTCCCTGTACTAATATTGGCACATTTGGTCTAATAAGTGTAAGTACACTTGGGGAGGGCAGGCATCAAATCAGGAGTGACCTGGAAAAGCCGTGGTCCCAGCACTTGTGGATTAGGCAGAGGCTGAAAGGGAACTTTGGAAGCGATAGAATGGTGAAAAGTACAGATTAGCAACAAAAGGTAGAGCTCCATCGTGAAGAGACTGAGGAGGGTTCCTATGGTTAAGCAGTAGGGGCTCACCCTGAAAGCCATCCACCTAAGAGGTGATTCACATCCCCTTATCCTGGCTGGATCTTGAACGTTTTATTTACTTTGAGGAAGTTGTTTAACACTTCTCATGGATTCCATCAATTTCAGAGTAATGTAAATACATTTTCCCGTTGGCTATTTTACAAGGACATTGAGGATTAATTAAATTTAAAAGAAAGTAGTACAGGAACTCCCAGGAGACAGAGGGAGCTGTTTATCATTTTTCTCATCGTTCATTCCTTAGTCATTCATTTTACAAATATTTGTTGAATACTAATTATGATGAAGACACGATAGGAGGTGCCCTAATTGGGAATACAAAGATGAATGATTAAGGTGACTTCTGCCCTCATTATGTTACGTGATCATATTTTCTTTTGAAAATTCCCAGTATGATGTGAATAATTGTGCAGGGGATTAATTTAACATCACTGACACGTATTTTTTTACTTTGTATATTCATTTTTCTTTTTCTGCATTTAGAACTTCTCTTTATCTTCTACTGTAAGAGATGTACAACCATGTACAACATAAATTCGTGTTCTTTCTATGTGCTATATGAGCTACTTAATTTTTTTTAACAAAAGAAAACTCAAGTCATAATAGCAAACTGAAATAATTTTAGCCTTACGTTGTTATTTGAGAAACTCACTAAGAAGACATTTTTAAAAAGAAAGTCTCTGATATTCGTATCTTAGCATTAAGGAACCACATCTTATTCTACAAATTAATTAAAAATGTTAATTACCAAAGACTTGGACTTTTAATAAGCATTTATAAGCTCTTCTAGTGAGAGAATGCATACTGTTCTAACAGAGGCGGGTAAAGGCTTCCTAGCTTAGTTGACTTTTTAGTTGGTTCTTAAAGTTTATTAAATAATGAGAATTCAACTGAAGAATTTTGACTACCAGACTGAAAACATTAATCTTTCATTTCAGTCTGAGCAAGTGAAAGTATATAAATTCATATTGTGTGTCTGATTCTTTCCTGTGGGCTTGAAAAGAAATGCTCTACTCCTAAATTAATATAGAAAGGAAGAGAATTTCTCTGCTTGATTTATTTCTCAATTTGGGTTTGTGCTTTTGGAAAAGGAAAATAATGGTTCTGGAATCAGTAGCCTTTGTCTATGCCAAATAGAGGCATGTTGATGCTTTGGGGCTGGGTGTATAAAACAGTAGTTAGGCACATAGTCTTAGATGAAGATCTGTAAAAATGTATGAATGCTGAACTAATAGGAAAATTACGGGCTAAAAAATGCTGGATTGAAAATGATGTGTTAACTAAAGTTTTATATGTATTCATACATTCTGTTTTTCTTCAACTTATACAATTCTAAAAAGGACAAAATGCCTAAGTCTAGTTTTGATGGACCGATGGACTACAGAGTAATTATGGTTGCCTTTTTTTTTTTTTTGAGACAGAGTCTTAGTTTGTCACCCTCGATAGAGTGCCCTGGTATCATGGTCACACAGCAACCTCGAACTCTTGGGCTTAAACAATGATTATCTTGCCTGAGCCTCCCAAGTAGCTGGGACTACAGCTGCCTGCCACAGTGCCCGGCTTTTTTTTTATTTTAAGGGAGACCGGGCTTCGCTCTTTGCTCAGGCTGGCTTCCAACTGGCAAGGTCAGGCAATCTACCCACCTCTGCCTCCCTGAGTGCTAGGATTACAGGCGTGAGCCACCACACCCAGCCGCAGTTACAGTCTCTTTCTAAGTGGTAGGCCGGTAGCAGCGTTCTCAGGGCTTCTGTTTCTGCTTTAGTTCTATTTTGTGACAATTGTCAAGTTATTTAATTTCTCTGTTGCTTCGGTTGTTCCACTTGTAAGACTGTTGCTCGAGACTATTTAACTGTAAGCACCTTTGTCAGAAATCCAAATTTTATGATATTCCTAATCATTCTCTTTCGATTTCAAATGCTGTATTTGGTTAGAGAATGGGAAAAGTAATAACCCAGAATTTCTAGACTGCCAGGTCGCTGTTCCTAAGTCTGGAGAACCATGTAAGAGCTAGCGTGGTGTCTCAACCTCGTGCCTGGCAGGAGAGCGACATTTAATAATGACGGAATACCTAACTGGGAAAGGCTTATGTAAAAGGGGATTTCTGGCTCTTTGTCGGCCACATACACCGAGGCGGGTGGGTTCAACAATGACAACTGCAACAAAATATAGCCGGGCATTGTGGTGGAGCTTGAGGTTGCTGTGAGCTGTGACGCCAGGGCACTCTACTGAGGGCAACATAGTGACACTCTGTCTCAAAATAAATACATAAATAAATAAAATAAAAATAAAAGGGAATTTCCTTGTCTATCTAACTCTCGATTCAGTGGCAGATGGGTTTCCAGCTTTATTGGCTCAGGGTTTAATGGTGTCGTCAAGAACTTGGTTTCTCTTCAAAAGGAGGCTCTTGGCTTTCCGTGTCATCTAGCATTGCCCTCCCCATGGGATTGCAGGACAGCCTTGTACAACCCCAGTGGTGCTTCCTTTTCCATATCCAAAGAGATGAAGTGCCTTCAGAAGCTTATTATTTCAGGCCGAAATCCCAGGCCTCTTCCCTAAGGTCAGGGGTAAACCTAGCCATCCTTAAATTAGCTGTCCTAGGGAACAAATGATACAGTAATGACAGCAGAAGCATTTCTAAGCAAACGTAGATGTTAGTGCCGCTGAAAGGTTCACTAGAGTGAGGGTTTTTCTTTCTTTTCTTTTTTTTTTTTGAGACAGAGCCTCAAGCTATCCCCCTGGGTAGAGTGCTGTGGCTTCACAGCT
>NW_003852400.1:45977847-45985715 GCF_000181295.1 Otolemur garnettii | reverse complement strand
GTCCAGGCTGGATTTGAACCCGCCACCTTAGGTGTGTGTGGCTGGCGCCTTAGCCACTTGAGCCACAGGTGCCGAGCCAAAGAGTGAGGGTTTTTCTATTTCCATTTGATCATTTATTTTTCTGCTTGGCCTTTGAAAATCTAGGAAACAGTTGGACTTAACCTTAAGTAAATGAATGTATCTTGCTATGTCAGAATAGTTTACTCTGACATGTATCTTCCTGTAACACACACACAAAAGTCTCAGCAGACTTCTGTAACCACTATAGGTATTTCTGACATACACCTTAAAAAATCCAAGTGAGCAGGCTTTGTATAAGAAGCTTCGTGTAGATTTGTCAGGAAATACATTAGAATGTGTCATAACCCCCGTGTTGCAGTACAGGTAAGTGGGGATCATGGTATGGAGATATTTTATTTATTGGAAAATATTCTACAGTTCATTTAGAACTTATATGATGCTATTGAGTTTGAGGTTGCTGTGAGCTATGATGCCATAGCACTCTACCAAGGGTGAGATTCCTATCTAAACCTTCACAGCAGACAGTACGTAAATGGCTGAAATAATGTTGACTAGTGGGAAATGAGCGTTCTCTGTTTCTCAGTTCAGCTGTCTGTCCTGTATCTGCACTTCCTCTACCTCCCTTCTCAAGTTTTGATTTTTCCACTTGCTTCCAGGTAACATTACATCAAAACTCCATATAAAAGTCAGTGACCGATGGAGGGTAACTCTTTTTACTTCTTGCTAGATATCTACAATTGTCACATGACTGTCATCCCTTCTTCCTTTGTTCAGACATCACTGGAGAGTAGCCGCTGGCTAATGCCTTTCACTGCCTTTGTGCTCTGGGACACATCCATTTCATGATTTATCCCTCTTCACTTACTTTTTTTTTTTTTTGTGGTTTTTGGCCAGGGCTGGGTTTGAACCCACCACCTCCGGCATATGGGGCTGGCGCCCTACTCCTTTGAGCCACAGGCGCCACCCATTCACTCACCTTTTTTGCACTAGCTCCTTCCTTTCTTTAAAAAAGAAAAAAGCAAACAAGCATGCAAATAAAAACTCTCCTTTCCTTACTGGCTTTTTGCTCCCTTCCAAAGCCAGCTCCTCACACAGGTGTTGGGGTTGTTTCCCTTACATCCTGAGGTCTTTCCTTCAGTCTAACAGTGACCTGGCATTGCCCCCAGGACTGCACTGAAGCAGCTCTTATTTTACTTTGCTTGGTTGAACGTAGCCTTTGACTGTTGATCATGTTCTCCTTTGGAAACACTTTACTTCTCTGGCTGCTGAGATGGACTCCTGGCTTTTGCCTGATACCACTGACTGCGGTGCCTACTTCCTAGTCCAGTCTTTTAAATAGTAGCACTATTAAATAGTAACATTAATGTCCCCACCTGTTTCCTCATCTTTGCCCACTCTAGACACTTGGAAACTCCATCACTTTCCTTGTGTTTGTTTACTGTGTAGGGCAAGTCCTGGAGATCTCTGAAATTCTTGACCCCTTTTCACTCTGTTGTTTCTCGTAATCTCGTTTCAGTCTGTGTTCTGTATCCAGCTGCCCACTAGACATTGCACCTTGGACCTTGTAAGACTCTTCAAACTCAGTATATCAAAAATGAAACTCATCCTTCCAAGTATAGGACTCCACTGCTCATCCGTGCTTACCCCTGTCAAAACCCTGGCAGCATCCAAGGTGCCTTGTCTCCCACACTCCCTGCATACAGCTAATCTCCAGTGTTATTGATTCTAACTTCTTAATATCAGTCAAATGGCTGATACTGAATGGTGGCTACCTCTCATTCCAACTGCCTCTCCTTCTAACCACCACCAGCATTTCTTACTGGGATTGTTATAAAAGCCTCTTTCAAATTAGTCTTTATTTTTTTTTTCATCCAGTTTTGCTTCATCCCATTCCATTCAGCCCATAGTAAAATAATCTTTCTGGGGTATAAATCTGATCATATGACCTCTTTTCCCTTCCTAGTTTACTGACCACAGGGTGAAATCTAAACTCTTCATTTCATATAATTCAAAAGCATCTTTGTTTCAGTTCCCTCCATGTAAACATGAAAGAGGTAAAGTCTCCATCTTTCCTTAAGGCTGCCTAATATTCCATGGTGTACATATACCACAGTTTATTGATCCATTCATGGGTCGATGAGCACTTGGGCTTCTTCCATGACTTAGCAATTATGAATTGAGCTGCAATAAACATTCTGGTACAAATAACTTTGTTATAATGTGATTTTTGGCCTTTTGGATATATAAGTAGTAGAGGAATTGTAGGATCAAATGGCAGGTCTATTTTTAGTTCTCTAGGAACACGTTCTTCTTAGCAAAGTATCTCAAGAATGGAAGAAAAAGTATCCGATGTACTCAGTCTTACTATGAAACCAGTTTTATAGCTTTCTTACTAAAGCTATAACCCAATTATAGCCCAAGAAGAAGGGGAAAGGGGCGAGGGAGGGGAGGGGAGGGGGAGGATGGGTGGAGGGAGGATAATTGGTGGGACCACACCTACGGTACATCTAACAGGGTACATGTGAAATTTACTAGGTGTAGAATATAAATGTCTTAACACAGTAACTAAGAAAATGCCGTGAAGGCTATGTTGACCAGTTTGACGAAAACATTTCAAGTTGTTTATGAAACCAGCACATGTACCCCATGGTTGCATTAATGTACACAGCTATGATTTAATTTAAAAAAAAGCATCTTTGCAATCCAGCATCTCTCGGCCTTACCAGCCTTACTTCACTGATATCTACCACTTTATTTTTAATTTTTAATGTTTCTATTTATTTTGCATGTTTTTCTCCTGTTTATTTTACCATAGATGTTATTTGTTCTTGTAACTCTTCCCAGAGACCTCAAAATTAGGTTAAACTTTTACTCAGAGTGCCACCATAGCCCCTAATGCTTAGTTATGTGGAAATAGTGATTATGTGGTTAAAATTCTCTATTTATGACTCAAGAAGAGTTTATTTTTCACTTAGAACAGTGCCTGATTAATGAAGGTATTCAGTCAGAAGTTTTTTTTTTTTTTCCTTAGAGTCAGAGTCTCACTCTGTCGCCCTCGGTGTGCTGTGGCATGATAACTCACAGCAACCTCCAGCTCATGGCCTTAGGCGATTCTCTTGCCTCAGCCTCCCGAGTAGCTGGGACTACAGGCACCCGCCACAAAGCCCAGCTATTTTTTTTTTACAGTTTGGCCGGGGCCGGGTTCAAACCCCTCACCCTAAGTATATGGGACCGGTAACCTCCTCACTGAGCCATAGGCACTGCCCCAGTCAAAAGTTTTGAATATACTCTCGGGACCATACTAAACAACCCTATGGAAGGAAAATCTCCTATTCCCTGTGATTTCTTGTTCTTGTTTCCATAGACTGGTAAGAATTAATATCCTTTCTGTCTCTAATCCATTGGACTAAATCTTAACTCTTTTGAAATTCAGCTCAAGGAATCACCTGGCCAGTCATTCTCTGGTTTTAGAGGCACTAACTCTTTACCTCCTTGGTACCCAATGCTTACTTGTCACAGCACTTAAAACAATTATATGTAATTACTGCTTCTATTTGTATTCATCCCTTGACTTTAAGTTCTTTGAAGCAGGTGTTTATCTGTGTTTCTAAATGACTAGATCAGGAAAAGAGGAGCTCTTAATTTTTTATTACAAGGGTGTTGAGGGACATCCCTTAGGAATTCTTTTTTTTTTTTTTTGAGACAGTCTCATTTTGTCCCCCTTGGTAGAGTGCCGTGGTGTCACACAGCTCATAGCAACCTCCAACTCCTGGGCTTGTCTTCTGCCTCAGCCTCCCAAGTAGCTGGGACCACAGGTGCCCACCACAACGCCCAGCTATATTTTTGGTTGCAGCCGTCATTGTTGTTTAGCAGGCCCGGGCTGGATTTGAACACTTAGGTGTGTGTGGCCGGTGCCTTAGCCACTTGAGCCACAGGCGCTGAGCCAGGAATTCTTCTTCTAAGTTAAATATCAGAGTTCACAAGATGATTACCACCAAACTAAAATGCCAGAGGTAGACTTTAAGCCAAGTTATCTATTGATAATGGAAAGGAGTATTTTAAGTGCTTTTTTTTTTTGCCTTAATTATTTATGCCAACTACATGTAGTGCCCTACCACCTTTTAAAGGGTGCATTTCAATAAAATTTGAATAAGCATGAGAAGCAGCTATTATGACTCAAATCTTTTTTTACCCTTTACTCCTTCAGTTAGTACTCCTGGTCAAAATATTCTCAGGCATAGGATAAATTACATTTTTTTTTTTTTTTTTTGAGACAGAGTCTCACTGTAATGCCTTCAGTAGAGTGCTGTGGCATCACAGCTCCCAGCAACCTCCAGCTCTTGGGCTTAGGAGATTCTCTTGCCTTAGCCTCTCAAGTAGCTGGGACTACAGGTACCTGCCACAACACCTGGCTATTTTTTTTATAGCAGTTTGGCCGGGGCTGGTTTCAAACCCTCCACCCTCGGTGTATGGGGCCAGCGCCCTACTCAGTGAACCTCAGGCGCCACCCAGGATGAATTACATTTAGCAAGTATTTTGAAATAAGCTTGTTCTGAAGCTGGGAGGAAATGAAGTCTGTCCAGGTGTGTGCTGCAGTTTGTGCCAGTTGCCTTAGGAGGTCATCTCAGGATGGAACCTGACCATCTCTATGGAAGAATGAGGTCCACATCTAGGATGTGTTGTAGAATAGTTCTAAGCTCCTTTGCTTATTAAATTCACGTCTCCATTAGCACTGATTTTCGAGTTATGTGTACTTTTTATGACAGCAGGATATGATAGAAGGGTACGAAGAAAAAAGTAAAATTGCTTATAATTTCAGTACCCAAAGATAATGTGTTAACAGCAGTGCAGCCCTTCTATACACACACACACACACACACACACACACACACTCTTCACTTGCTCTCTCTCTCCCTTTCCTATTTTTATTTATTTTGTATAAAGAAGGATAATCCTAACCAGCTAAAAGTGTTTTATAAATAGCCTTTGCACTTATTAATAGCTGTAAATAATCATCTACAACCTCTTTATATACCATGTTTTATATGTGAAACAACAATTTGTGAAGATTTTTTGTTACTTTGTCCTGCATTGAACAGGGATCCTGGCACTTTATTTATTTACTTTTGTACTTGTCTATTTCTTCATAATATGTCCCTAGAAGTGAAAATTCTGAGTCTGGTGACAAATGCTGTGAAATTGCCTTTATGAAAATGCCATCAATTTACACTCCTGCCAGCACTCTTATGACTTACTTCATGCAGGATATTGGAATCCTTAATTCTTGTCAAATCTATGGACACAAAGTTACCCTTCACTATAGTATTTTTTTTTCTTGAGACAGAGTCTCACTATGTGGCCTCGGTAGAATGCTGTGGCATCACAGCTCATAGCAACCTCCAACTCCTGGGCTTAAGTGATTCTCTTGCCTCAGCCTCCCAAGTAGCTGGGACGACAGGCACCCACCACAATGCCTGGCTACTTTTTGGTTGCAGTTGTCCTTGTCGTTTGGCAAGCCCCGGCCAGCCTCAAACCCACCAGTCTCCGTGTATGTGGCTGGCACTCTACTCACTGAGCTGTGGGCGCCGAGGCCTTTCATTATAGTATTAGTTTGTATTTACTTAATCGATAGTGAATTTGAATATGTTTTTGTATTTAATTTATTATAGATTTGATCAAAATTCCCTTACAGGGTCTCCTAGTACATTTCTTGTGGAGACGTTTCTGCCCTGCTTATATAAACTTGGTATTCTTGAAACATTTCCTTGGTGTAGACCTCAAGAACCTGAGCTTTAACTATGAACCTGACCATGCAGACTGAGTGCTTTCTAAAAACTAACGAGCTCCTAAGTATAGAAATGGACTGAAAACACTGCACTGTGGCAAGTGCCCTGACTATAATATGAGCTGTCGGTGCTCAGGCAGGCCTGAGCTGCAGATCTGACTGTGACCTCATGCAGCACTCCTGATGCTTAGACGATGACAAAAGTTAGCCCCGGCTCATGCTCAGCCACTCAGGCCTCCTAAAATTAATGAACTAGGTTGTAAATGATTATTGGAGCCTAACCAGTGTAGCTAATTGAATATTTATTAGACATACTTCATAAAAGCAAATGGGTAAGCTCTGTAATTTGCAGTGATAATGTGCACTAATTAATTAATGATTATTGTCAATAAAAGAGCAAAACATTTTTATAAGCTAATCTTTTATGGCTCTTTTTAATATAAATATGGTCATTTACTTTGTGTGGTTATTGTTTAGCTTCATTCTTTTTAATTTTTGTGTCCTTCTTTGTATGGTTCAGTAATGGACTCATTCTAAGCCTTCTTCCTAATAATGCTATTTTGATTTAAAAATAACTCAGCAGATACGAAATGATTATTCCCTGAAGTACTACAATTTTACTTACTATTGAGTATGCTAAATTTAACCGTTAGTGTACTTGAGCAATGTTTTTGTGATTTAGAATTGCTATGGAGATTATACATTTCAAAAAACTTTTACTTGGTTGAATTCCACTATGTGTTATCTTGATATATTTTAGTTGAATTTATTGTTTATTTTTTAATAAAGACATGAGTTAGATAAAAGTAATACATATATATGCTTTATTGCTAGGAATTATCTAAAGCTTGTGACTTAAATATGCACATCAGCACCGCTTTTAATGTGGAGAGGAGAAACAGTTACATCTAGTTAATTGTAAGCATATAAAGTAGCCAAGGATTAAGGAGAGGCAGATTATACCATAGTTTCTTCCATGGCTTACTCCATCGTTTATTAGTTTATGGCGACCATTTTAGACTGCTTGGACCGCCTTACAGAAATAGCAACAAAATAAAAAAAATAAACACATTGCATTAGAATTCATTTAGACTTTACCTGGGTAACTGAAAAATCTCCCTAAATTTTAGAGTATTCAGTTTACCGTATTTTAATGCATATGGAAAACACACATTAACTTTCTTGAAAGAGTCAAATTCAAGAAGCCCTTAATCCTTAGTTTGTAATTATGAGAATCACGAGGAGGCCGTGTTTCTGTTTTCCAGAAGAAAGGTTAGGGTCCTGCCATCCGGTGACTTCCCCTCCACTTTCTGAGTTCTCTCCTTCCTTCCCCTTACTCTGATGTGTGTCCTTGGCCCTCGCTGTTCTAACCCATCTCCTTCGTGTCTGCACCCTGACTTCACTACTGTCGCTCTCTCCTAGTTCTGCTGGTGGGTTTTTCCTCTTTTGTCACTTCCCCGGTTTCTTTTATTTTTCCAGTTGTCCCTCTTTATCTCCATGCTCCTTATTCTATGTCCCCTTTCTTAATTAGCTGTAGCTTTTGGAATTTCTTATTCTTTTGCAAACTTCGCTGACCATCACCTCAACACACTTGACCTTTCTTATTTCTGTGCCCTTGGACTTACTGCTTTGACCTCAAACATTGTTATTCTCTTTGGTGATAGTAATACCCAGCCTTGTCACCACAGCTGTCCCTCAGCTAGGACATTAAGAAGGATGACTCTGAAAATAACATCCATGTCTTCCTTTTCTTACCTCTTCCTCTTTTTCTTTTTTAAGTACAGACAGGGTCTCTCTATGGTGCCCAGGGTGGATTTGAACTGTTGGGCTCAAGGGTTCCTCATCCCTCAGCCTCTTGAGTAGTTGGGACTACAGGCACCTATCCCCACACCATGCTAATCCATATCCTTTTTTTTTTTTTGTAGAGACAGAGTCTCACTTTATCACCCTGGGTAGAGTGCCATGGCGTCACAGCTCACAGCAACCTCCAACTCCTGGGCTTAGATGATTCTCTCCCCCCAGCCTCCCAAGTGGCGGGGACTACGGGCCCCCGCCACAACAC
>NW_003852400.1:45970158-45977827 GCF_000181295.1 Otolemur garnettii | reverse complement strand
AGAGTCTCACTTTATCACCCTGGGTAGAGTGCCATGGCGTCACAGCTCACAGCAACCTCCAACTCCTGGGCTTAGATGATTCTCTTGCCTCAGCCTCCTGAGCAGCTGGGGCTACAGGCGCCTGCCACAACACCCGGCTATTTTTTTGTTGCAATTTGCCAGGGGCCAGGTTTGAACCCACCACCCTCGGTTTATGGGGTCAGCGCCCTACCCACTGAGCCATAGGCACCACCCTCCATATCCGTTTGAGTCAAAAAAATCTAGATTATTTGGAAAGTTATTAAATAGAATGCCAGAATCTTATTTGGAAATCCTATCTCTCTTTTATATTTCAAATCTCAGTCATCAGTATTTTAAAAAAGAAAATCAGTACTACCAAGTGGGGTGGCTCATGGTTGGATCCTCAAAACTGGTGAAACTAAGGTGGGAGAATCATTAGAGGTCAAGAGTTTGTAACCAGCCTGATACAGCAAGAACTCACTTTAAAAAAAAATAATAATAAAGAGGGCTCGGTGCAGCTAGGGCACCAGCCATATACACCGAAGGTGGCAAGTTTGAATCCAGCCCGGGCCTGCCAAACAACAATGACAACTACAACCAAAAAATAGCTGGGCATTGTGGCGGTTGCCTGTAGTTCCAGCTACTTGGGAGACTGAGGCAAGAGAATCGCTTGAGCCCAAGAATTTGAAGTTGCTCTGAGCTGTGATGCTATGGCACTCTATCCAGGGTGATAGCTTGAGACTCTCTCTTTCAAAAAAAGAAAAAAGCAAATAAAGCAGTACATTAAGATGTTAATAAATGAAAAGGCTTATTATTATCAGAAGAAAAAAACACTTTTTTTTTTTTTTGAGGCAGAATCTTCTTGCTCTGTTCTGTGGGCTTTAGTGTGGTGTAATCCTAGCTCACCAAGAGCGCACTCGAATTCTTGGGTTTAAGTGATGATCCTTCTGCCTCACCCTCCCAAATAGCTGGGACTACAGGCAGACACCTGCCACTATGCCTGGTGAAATTTTTAAATTTTTTTGTAAAGATAGGGTCTCACTGTGTTGCCCTGTCTGGTCTCGAAACTCCTAGGCTCAATTGTTCTTCCTGCCTCAGCCTCCGGAAGTGCTGAGATTACAGATATGAGGCATCGCACTTAGCTATCTGTATTCTTTTCTTGATAACTGTGTTGATGGTAATAGCCAGGGAATATTCAAAGCTTTTCCTTTTAAGTAATATTCTCATTTGTTGTCAATAACAGATTTTAGCGTATGACTATTATAAAGTGTTCTTTACTATGACCAATTTCATGAATAATGAAAATAACCACTTTGTTTCCCCAATGTTACTACTTCCTTTTTATCTCTTTTCCATCTTTCCGATCAGTGAAGTGTCAGGTAGGGAACCACTTGTCTTTCTCTTTCTCTCTTGTTATTAGTTAAGTCCTCTATTAGTTTTCTCCTACTGTTGCAACTGCAGTTTTACACATGGAGATGTGACTATTGGGTGAAAGTTTAACTTCTTTTCTTTTTTTTTTGGAGACAGAGTCTCACTTTGTCACCCTCAGTAGAGTGTCCTGGTGTCACAGCTCACAGCACCCTCCAAGTCCTTTGCTTAGGCAGTTCTCTGGCCTCAGCCTCCCTTGTAGCTGTGACTACAGGTGCCCACCAAAACGCCTGGCTATTTAGAGACGAGGTCTCATTCTGGCTCAGGTTGGCCTCTAAGCTGTGAGCTCAGGCAATCCAAGTGCTGGGATTATAGGTGAGCCACCACGCCTGGCCCAAAAGGTTAATTTCTTTAATGGGACTGAACTCCATGACTTTTCATGTCATGCATGTGAATAGGGGCTTAAGGAATAGTTCTCTCTTTTTTTTTTTTTTGAGACAGAGCCTCAAGCTGTCCCCCTGGGTAGAGTGCAGTGGCATCACAGCTCACAGCAACCTCCAACTCCTGGGCTCAAGCGAGTCTCCTGCCTCAGACTCCTGAGTAGCTGGGACCACAGGTGCCCGCCACAAAACCCAGCTATTTTTTGGTTGCAGCTGTTATTGTTGTTTGGTGGGCCCGGGCTGGACTCGAACCTACCACCTTGGGTGTACATGGCTGGTGCCTTAGCCACTTGAGCCACAGGTGCTGAGCCGAGGAATATATCTCAATTAAATGCATGATGAGCAAATAATTGTATGAATTAGTGCTTCATGATTAAATTGGAGGCTTGGATAAGAAAGCCTCAGAGAACAAACTGTGTAAAATATTTTCTGATTGATTTACTCATGGGCCACTGCAGCATTTGAAACCTTCATGTTAGTCTAAAGCTTCCCTTATTGTTTTTGAGGCTTCCTGAGAATCCTAGACCATCTATGAATATTATAATTGAAATACCGTGGAATGAGTTCTCTCCCAGCAGGTTCTTCTTATTCCATTCTTACTCCTAAGCATCTTTTAACTTATTACTATGATAAAAGGACCCTGTGCTTCATATGAAGCCCGAAATTATACCTGAGAGTTTTATATGCAGCAGAATCTCCGTGGAATGGGATGATACCTTTTTTTTTTTTTTTTTTTTTAACCTCCACAGCATAATGGAGAGCAGGAAAAAGGCCAGGGACCATTACCCAATCAAAGAAGAAATAGTCTTTTATCGTGATGAGATGTTCACTGTATCCCTTCTCAGAATGGAATGAAAACCCACTGGAGGAATTAAAAGGGAAACAAAAAAGATCAATAGGAAGCCAGGGGTCAGAGTTTCCTGAATGGGTTCAGGGAAAGAAAGGAATTGGAAGACTAGGTGTTTTATAAGATAGGCCCAGCCAAGATGATCTGTAGCTTCTAATTAGTAAGTTAAAAATGTACCAAGTAAATGTATTCCAGATCTATTCCCCCTCCCTCAGGGGAAATTTAGAGCAGAATTTTACTTAGTTTTACAGGAAAAAAAAATTTCTTGTGAAATAAATTCCAGCCTTGCCTTCTCTGAGCTGTAGTGAAAAGGTATTTTTCCTTAACTCTTTCGTTGAGAAATGAGGATCCGTTTGTGTCATCAGATCTTGGGTGTCCTGTTGGAAGAGGGTGAAACCTTTTCTAGAGCTGTGATGGTGTCAGTTCCATTTGAGCAGAGTCCTGTCTATCTTACTGTCCATCAACTGGTCCTTTACCCATAACAGGGCACGCACAGGTACTGTTCAATAAGTGTGTCTTAAATGACTGAACCAGTGAATGACAGATTGAGAAGGGCCTCCCTTCACAATGGAGCATGGAAAGGATCACTGGATTTTTGGTTCTTTGGATTTCTCCCTTACTTAGTCTATTGTAGAAAACATGGATCTTGACAGTCTTGACATCTTCAGGAATAATTATAGTACCAACAGTTATTTCAGACTTTTACCATTTGCAACTTATTTATACCTAAATTTGCCGTATAATTTCATTTCCATAGCTGCCTCAATTTTCTGGCTGGCATGATGAGAGGTAGTGAGATCAGAGGAATCTTATTTACTTAGCCATCTTTGTTAAGATATCATCAACTGCTTAGGACTGCTCCCCACATGTGCTTCTAAAGAGGCCTCTGGGTCACCCAGATTATTTATATCCATATGTACTTATATCTACATCTATCTGTACTTTTGTTTATTTATTTATTTTGAGACAGAACCTCAAGCTGTCACCCTGGGTAGAGTGCTGTGGCATCACAGCTCACAGCAACCTCCAACTCCTGGGCTCATGCGAGTCTCCTGCCTCCGCTTCCCAAGTAGCTGGGACTACAGGCGTCCCCCACAATGCCCGGCTATTTTTTGGTTGCAGCCGTCATTGTTGTTTGGCGGGCCCAGGCTGGATTTGAACCCGCCAGCTCAGGTGTATATGGCTGGCATCTTAGCCACTTGAGCCACAGGTGTCGAGTCTACTTTTTTTTTTTTTTTTTTAACACAGTCTCACTATGTCACCCTTGGTAGAGTGCCGTGATGTTACAGCTCACAATAACCTCAAACTCTTGGGGTTATGTAATTCTCTTGCCTTCCAAGTAGCTGCACTACAGGGTCCTGCCACAATGCCAGCTATTTGTTGTTGTTGTTGTCATTGTTTTAGCAGGCCTGGGTTGGGTTCGAA
This sequence comes from Otolemur garnettii, assembly GCF_000181295.1. NCBI lineage: Eukaryota > Metazoa > Chordata > Mammalia > Primates > Galagidae > Otolemur > Otolemur garnettii. The sequence continues at coordinate 45,973,747 of NW_003852400.1, read as the reverse complement.
CCCACCAGCCCTGGTGTATGTGGGCAGTGCCCTAATCACTGAGCTGTGGGCATTGAGCCAATGCATATATTTTAATTTTGAGACAGGTTTAACTCTGCTGCCTGGGCTATAGTACAGTGGTGTCATCATAGCTCACTGCAACTTCTAACTCTTGGGGTCAAGTGACCTTCCTGCCTCCACCTCCCAGGTAGCTGTGACTACAGATGTGCACTGCCGTGCCCTAAATTTTTTTGGTATTTTCTGTAACTGGAGTGCTGGAACCAGGAGGATGAACCAGTCACTTGTGTGGGTTAAAGTTGTCTTTTATTAACCAGGATTCAGAATCCCAGGAAGACAGGGAGATCATTTTCAAAGACTGCTTTACTTTAAGAGAACTTGACAGAGTTCTTACACTCTCCCAGAAGATACTATCTTTAGCCCTGCATCATCCAGCCCTCTGATCTCTAGCTGAAGGACTCAGTGTTTGTTACTTTCCCAAGCTGAACATCTGGTGTTTTATCTTCAGCCCAGGGTCGTGATGGCCTTCACTGTGGAACCAGGGGAGGACTGGCTGACTTGACTGTCTGATAACTAGTTATATCATTAAGTAACTTTTATAGTTAAGGGCGTGGGGTTGAGGCTATTTCTCCTATTACATCACTGTGTTGCTCAGGCTGGTCGTATATTCCTGGCCTCACACAATCCTTCCCAAAGTGTTAGGATGAGAAGCTTGAGCTGCCGCATCTGACCCATTTATGTTATTAGTGTGATGAAAACACGTGTGCTGTGCATTAAAACTTAGACTTGAATGTTGTATGAATCACTTGGGTCTTTGTTGAAGTGCAGTGTCAGATTTTGTAGATTTGGATGGACCAAGATGGGATGGGCTTATTTTTAATAAACTTCTGGGTGCTGCTGGAGTATGGACTATATTTTGGATAGTATTGAGTTCCTGGGATGTTAAGAGGTCTTTGGCTGCAGCTAAGGTCGCATTGGTTTTTCTCTGATTCATTTTTTTTTTTTTTTAGAGACAGAGTCTCACTCTATCGCCCTCAGTAGAGTGCTGAGGTGTCACAGCTCACAGCAACCTCAAACTCTCGGGCTCAAGTGATTCTGTTGCCTCAGCCTCTCTATCCACTGAGACTACAGCCTCCCGTCACAACACCTGGCTATTTTTTTAGGTGTAGCAGGCCCGGGCTGGGTTTGAACCTACCAGCCCTGGAGCATGTGGCCAGCGCCCTAACCATTAAGCTACAGGCACCCATCTGATTCTTTCTTGACAGGGTAACATCATCACTCATTGGATAAGTAAAAGTTCCATTAATGTGAATGGACAGACAGCATGATTCATGGAACCTGTCTTCACTGAAAATTAGTGAAATCAACAACCTTGCATGAACAGCCTGTTCTAAGTCCAATTCTAGGTATTCTGATGAGAAAAAGGAGACTTTTAAATGAGGTCATTGATTCAAGGACAAGAAAAAAGAGGGACTTAAGTCGTTTTTTTTTTTAATGACCTAACTCAGCAAACCAGTATTTTCTAAATGAACAATGCATAATGTTACAAAATCACATAGGGGCAACATGTCAATTCAAGTTACAAAATAAATAAATTCTTTTCTTTTGTATGTTGAGACAGAGTCTCACTTTGTCACCCTCAATAGCAACCTCAAACTCTTGGGCTCAAGTGATTTTCTTGCCTCAGCCTCCCAAGTAGGTGGGGACTACAGGTGCCCACCACAGTACCAGGCTATTTTTAAAGACCAGGTCTCTCTGGCTCAGGCTGGTCTTGAACCTGTGAGCTCAGGCAATTCACCTGCCTTGGCCTCCCAGAGTGCTAGGATTACAGGAGTGAGCCACCGTGCCGGGGCCAAGACTTAAGTCTTAAATTGTCATTTATCTTTTCTACTATACCAAGGGCCAGATGTGCCAGATTTAACTTCTGGAAAAAGGAAGGGCACCGGTTGAAAAAAATTAGTATTTTTTACCTGTCCCTACCATATTGAAGATACAACACACCTTTAGGTGGTTTTTCCTCTTTAAGGTTCTTGGAGAGGAATAAATTGGGAGAAGAAAACCAGGTTTTATCTAACTATGGATTATCTTGTAGATAACTTCATTCACAGTTGGGAGTCAAGATAATAAGTTTGTAGGTACAGACTTTTTTCCTTGAGTAGCCTGTGGTTTCCAAATATAAATTTTTGTTTGGTTTTTCTTTAATGCAGTGAAATTGGAGACTTAATTTGGTGAACTACAAGTAAATAAAACATGCTGTGATCTAAATTTACTGAACCATGCCTTAAGGCAAGTATTTAAATTAGAATTGGAACACATTTGATTTTCTCTAGCTTTGCAGTCTTTTGACCTGTTTATACTTAGTAACTGAATATTTGTGTTGGGGCATCTTTTCTCAAAATTATGGGGCTTTTTTTGGTGTGTGTGACTACAGATATTAAATTAACATAGTAATGCCAATTCAGCTACTTTCATAAATTTCCATGTCTTTTTTTTTTTTTTTTTTTATTAATCTAGCAAAGAGCCTTCTCTCAGCAGGATCATTACACTTGGTAATCTTTACTCTCGTACCTGAAGTGGTTGTTAGATAATCCTCGGAGCAGCACTCCAGAGCCATCTGAGTACCCATTAAAACACTTTGTGATGCTACTGGAGTTTCTGAATTTATGTATCTGTGAGACAAGGGAAATTCCCCAGATAATTCCATGGAGAAGTTCTCATATTGAAATTTATATTCAAGTCTCATATTGTTTGAATACCCTCTTCTAACTTTAAATATTTCCAGACATGAATCCATGTTACAGATTTTTAATCTTACTGTTCAGTTAACGAACACGGACTGAAGATTTGACAGGCTAGGTTCTTGATCCCCTCTCCGCACATTTTCTTTTAGAAGAATGATAAGAAAGTGTTTTTATATAGTTACGGTATCTTTAATAATAGAAGCCTTTTGTAGTAATGGCTGTAAGGATGGTGTAAATGGATGAATTGAGGAGACATCTTGTGCAGAATTACCACTATTTGGTGTTGATTGGTGTATGGGTTATGGGTGAAGTTATTAAAACAGAGCTCAAAGTGCAGTGAATTTAGCTACCTGGGGGTAAGGCCCTTAATTCTTTTAACAAAAAGAATTTTTACCTGAATCCGCTTTATCAATATTAATTTGCTTCCCCTTGCATAGTTTTCGTAAGCGGCATGCAATGTATATGGCGTTCTAATGATATATCTACATTTACGGTGGAATAGTCGTTTTAGAAGTGACTTAGCCTAGTAAGATTGGTTCTTTTAAAATATGGAAAACTCATGAGGTTGTTAAAGAGATACACTGAACTTGGAAAGATCATTTAGAGAAAGTGTTGATTAATAACTTCAGGATAAACAGCTCTTCTACATAGATGGAGCCACATCCTAGAAGAATCTTGTTTTGCTCGGGGGGACTTCAGATAGGGTGGGTACATGATGAGGTTTTTTTTTTTTTTTTTTATTGAATGGTAACTGTGTACATTGATGCACTTTGCGGGTACAGTGTGGTGTTTTCATACATAATCCAAGACACTTCCATCAAACTGGTTAACATAGCCTTCATGTAACTTTC
>NW_003852400.1:45865263-45958866 GCF_000181295.1 Otolemur garnettii | reverse complement strand
TTTTTTTTTTTTTTTTTTTTGAGACAGGGTCTCACTATGTCACCCTTGGTAGAGTGCTGTGGCATCACAGCTCACAGCAACCTCAGACTCTGGGCTTAAGGTTGGGCTTAAGTGATTCTCTTGCCTCAACCTCTCAGGTAGCTGAGACTACAGGTACCCACCATAGCGCCTGGCTATTTTCTTGTTGCAGTTGTCATTGTGTTTAGCTGGCCTGGGCTAGGTTTGAACCTACCAGCCTTGGTGCACTGGTCTACGGGTGCCGAGCCTAAATTAAGTTTTTTTGAAGGTATTAACCATATTTGTTCATATGATTGCCATAATTATCCTTATTTATCATGTGATAACAAATAATGTGGTTATGGATAAAGCTTGAAAATAAAGTAATCTTTAGACCAGGCATGGTGGTTCATGCCTGTAATTCTAGCACTCTGAGAGGCTGAGGTGAGTGGATTGCCTGAGCTCATGGGTTTGAGACCAGCCTGAACAAGAGCGAGACCCCATCTCTAAAAATTGCCCGACATTCTGGCATCAGCCTGTAGTCCCAGCTACTTGGGAAGCTTGAGGCAAGAGGATAGCTTGAGAACAAGAGTTTGAGGTTACTGTGACCTGTGATGCCATGAAGTTGAGTCTCCAAAAAAAGTAATCTTTAGATTGAATATTTCTGTTTTACTGGTGGCCTCTAGAACAATACCACCTTTAAAGTAATACCTGTCCAGAGAAGTGAAGGTAATCTGAAATGGTAGTTTTCAAGGCTTCTCGTTTTGTTAAATGATTTTCTAACACGCTTTTATTTTGTAAAAGGCATTGGAAGTTCGTTCTATGTCAAACAAACCCTGATTCATTCAAAACTAAGAATTTACTAAATGAAGTTCTTCTTTTTGACATCTCACTCTTAGCACCACCAGAAAATGTGGAAAATCCAACCCCCCTTGGCTGCACCACTGCTCTTTTTTCCCCCCAGTTGCTCTTTCTACTCTCTCCCACAGAAGTAGTAGGTAGCAGGTGTTCTTTCTTTGATTAGTATAGCGAGAGCCGCCTTTACTCCTCCTATACAAGTAACTGAGGTCCCAAAGAGTAGCCACTGCAAAAACAAGGTGCACACAGGAGTTGTGTAGAGAGGAAACGGGAACGTCTCTCTTTCACATAAACATGCCCCGAGGACTGCTCTGTACCCGGCCTGGTCTCCATTACCAGTGCTTATTTTTCTGTCCTCGTGGAGCTTATCACCTAAGTGAGATCTGGCAAACAGACAAATATATGTATAAATAAATCAGACACTTACAGAGGACAGAAAGTGTTATAAAAGCAAATGGACAGGGTGATGTGATCACCACTGGGCAATGCTGTTCCTGATTAAGAAGCAATTTTTCTTCACCATTTATTTTGTGTAGAAATGAGAGATGATATTTGAACTGTTGAGCTCCGTCAGTTCATTTCTTGGAGTTCTGCTTGGGGTTTGACTTGCCCCTCGAAGGATTCTTGTTAATATCACTGCCACCGCTTATTCATCATTTTACAAATATTTATTGAGAGCTGGTTGTATTTCAGGCTCTTTTTTCACAAGGGAGAACGAAACTGTCAAATCCCCTGATTCAAATGAGCTTGTAATTTGTTCTCTGCTTCTTTGATAAAACCCACCTTTTAGGCTCCTCAATTGCATAGCAATCCAAATATTCATTTTTCAAACATTTATTTTCCGTATTTAAGTTTCATGTGACTTATAGGAGACAGTACCTCCCATATAAAGCAAGATGTAAGATTTAACTGATTTATTTATTGCAATGATGGGTTTTGCTGTCATCATCTGTAGCTGTGTTCGGTATTTGTTCAACTTGCTTTCTAAAATCACATTAAATGTTTTCCTGCGGTGTGAAGTTGCCTGGCCTGTGCACTCGGCAGAGAGGTTGCCAAATCTGCCGTAGGCTGGAGAGTTTGGCCTACTTTAGCCTTTGAGATTTGAGGCATATCAAAGTTCTTATCGCTGCAGTTGTGAGATCTGATATTTAATGGCTTCTTGTGGCGGGCTCCTGTGTATAGATATCCTGACAATTCTTCCTGGTATATGTAGATCCTAATCACCAACCTGACGGTGGCAAAGGCCCTTTAACTGTCTTCTGTCAGGACATAACCAGTACATATTTCATATCTTCCTGCCGTCTCTGAAAACTACTCTGAACGTGGTATAATTACCCGAGTGCTCACGTGGCCACTTCCTTTATTTGGATCCTCACTCTTATACGCTCACCTCAAAACATTTGCAGGAGTAATTTCAATATTTCATTTCTGAAACTTATTTCTTTAATCTGCCCTCCCCTAAAGTGGCTATTGCGCATGTGAGATATGACTGAATTGGGATGTGCTGTAAGAGTAAAGAATACACTGGACTTCACAGCCTTAGCGTAGTAAAAAGTATAATATGTACCTCATTAGTAATTTTTATAGTGACTGTATAGTAGAATGATAATATATTGGATAAGTTGGGCTAAATGAAATGCATGAAAATTGATTTCATCTCTTTTGCTTCACCTTTTTAATATAACATTTTATGATAAAATTACTGATGTGCCTTGCAATATTATTTCTTTTGGATGATACTGTTTTAAAATAAGAATGCATATGGATGTACAAAATGGTTTCGAAGGCCTGGATTCGTAGATCTATTTGCAGAGTTGCAAGATCACTCTAGAGCAGTGTAATGTGTAAATTTAGAACTACCTCATGATCAATAATTTACTTCCTTGTAAAGCAAGCGAAAGCTTTAATATTGCATGTGGGAGGGATATGACATTTACAAATGGGCAGATTTCAAACTGGGCAAAGCTGTGCCTTTATTCCATCCTGATTATCTGCTCAATGCAGAAAACAATGACAGAAAATGTTTTGTTAAAAATTTTAGTCTTAGTCAATTTTTAAGGTATTACTTTAAAATTGTAATTATTGACATGACTGGGATTGGGTTGAGATTTGCTCTGGCTCTGTGTAATATTTTGTCGAGTTTCCAGACCCCAAAGCACATCGGGGAAAGATTTTTCTACTTGTGAGTTTTACGTGCCTCACTTGTGGGTTCTCAGGGAGCAACCACGGTAGCTAATTAATTAGTTTGTTTCTGTTTTAATGCTACTTCTTAATGTGTCACTTGAATGAGAAAAGAAAAAAAATACTAATTTTATAAAGATGTCTGACTTATTTTTAGTTAACTGAATTCATTATTCTTTTTAAAATCAGCAATCTGCGATAAAAGATATAAAACTTGGGAACAACTGTAGGAGAGAAATTGTCAAAAATGAAGTTTTTAAAGCAAATACTTATATTACTTTTAAAAATACTCTACTGATTAAGATGGCTCTGTCTGAGGCAGCATGGCTCAGGAGAATGCATGATTTCAGAAGTAAAAGATGAAATAAACATGCATTTTTGTCAAATATCTAGAGACTATTTTCTATAATATCGGGCTTAGCTTATCAGAGTAAAGTCAGGTTACTGACAAAATTGGTGGAATAAGAGAAAGGGATTGAGGTAAATTACTTCAAGGTACCGAGGTACAAACCAATCGAAAAATAAAAATAATAGTGTCTGTATTATATAAATGATATAAAGGCAATAAAATAAAAATAAACAAATGATAATGAGATAACCAGAAAGAAACTATAATTAAATAAAGTTGAAAGGAAGTGGTGGGACTGGGCGAGAACTTGGCTTTCATAAACTGCGTGTACCATTTGATTTGTTTGCCACTTGTCTGTATTTTCTGGATACATATTTTTAATGTGGTCTGGGGTGTTGTTTCTTAAAATATGGTTCAGGATTTGTCTGCATCAGAATTATTGAAATGCATGCAAAATGCAAATCCCTCAGTCCCACCACAGAACAACTGAATCACATTTTGTGGGTGAGATGCTGAAAATTCTGTATTTTAACTTTCTTCCCAGAAGAATCTTGAAAATATTGAAGTATGAGAACTGCTATAAAGCGTGTTTGGTTAATCTTTTTGAAATGTATGATTACATGCAAAGTACTTTAGCAGTAAGTGAAATAAATACACTACAAGTTCACTGGGAATGGTTTATACACAGCTCTCACCAGCCCCTCACAGCATAATGTTGGAAGTACTTTGCTGATTGGGAACCTGCTCTTCCTAGGTTAGGAATAATATGTTGGTGATCTACTTTCCAACTCCTGAGGCTAAACAAGTCTTTCCTTGGTATTTTATAATTGCAACGTTGTGGGCAGCACATAGGAGTATTAATCCTAAACAAAGTGTATTTTCGCTTGGTGGGTGGCGTATGCTGTGTTCACACCGGGATGGTATTATTGTCTCAGCAAGGTTACCTATGTCACAGACACTGTACATGTTGTCAGTTAGGATAATTTGTTGACAAATAACAGAAAACCTATACTCAATCTGGTTTCAATATGAGAGGCATTTCTTTTCTTGAATGACTGTGAGACAGAGCAATGGTTTGCTGCGGTTGGGGCCTAAATCAGGCGGTTAAGTGATTGTCATCAAGAAGTCTGGTTATACAGGCCTGGTCCTGACGCAGATTGCCTCCTGTTTTCGTGATGTCTGCCATTAACACTCAGCACTCTGCGTGTTTTCCTTGTTCTGGTTCAAGAGAAAGAGTGAGGAGAAATCTCCTTTATTCCTTTGGGCCAGTACGGACCTATGGGTGGGCTGCTTTACTATAAATCTTGAAAGAGGGTGAAGTGGATACCTGAGTCAGAGTCTCAGTTGTCATTCTGGGTAGAGTGCTGTGGCATCATAGCTCACAGCAACCTCCAACTCTTGAGCTCAAGTGATCTTCTTGCCTTAGTTTTTCAGTAGAAACGGGGTCTCGCTTTTTTAAAATGTTTTCAAAGGCTGGTCTTAAACTTGTGAGCTCAAGCAATCCACCCACCTTGGCCTCCCAGAGTGCTAGGATCACACATGTGAGCCAATCCACCCACCTTGGCCTCCCAGAGTGCTAGGATCACACGTGTGAGCCACCATGCCCAGCCAAATCATTTTTTTTTTTTCAGAAAGGAAGAAGGCACACTAGGCAACTAACATTGCCCGCCTTAAAGACACTTTAATATATTTCACTGATGGGTACTACCGGTAGAATAAATAATGCAAACTATGTACAGGCAAAACAAATGTGATAATCATACTTAAGGCTCGATATTGGTGTCATTCTAAGTTTTTTTAAATTTCAAAATATTAAGAGGATATAGACTTTTTGATACATGGCTTGAGTCAAGGCAACCAATGTGCCCATCATCTAAATGCTATTCATTGTACCTGTTAGGTGGGTTTTGGCCTTTTTCCTTCTCCTCTTTCCCCCTCCCTTACCACTTGATTTCTAATAACTTTTAATTTCTTCTGTGTACTTCTATGCCAGTCAGTTCCAGTTTATTAGAGTACATGTGGTGTTTGTTTTTCTATTCTTGAGATATTTCACTTAAGATAATAGTCTCCAATTTGGTCCAAATGTTTGCAACAAGCATTAATTCAACCTTTTTTATGGCTGAGTAGTACTCCATGATATATACTACATTTTGTTAATCCGTTCATGAATTAATGGGCACTTGGGTTGATTCTGCATCTTTGCAGTTGTGAACTGTGTTGCAGTAAACATTGAATGCTGGTATCTTTTGATAAAATGGCTTCTGTTCCTCTGGATACATAGCCAGTAATGGGATTGCTAGATCAAATGGTAGTTCTACTTTAAGTTCTTTGAGAAATCTCCATACTCTTTTTCATGGGGGTATTAATTTGCAGTCCCGTCAACAGTGTATATAAGCATTCCTTTCCCTACATCCAGCACCTATTGTTTCTGAACTTTTAAATAAAAGCCATTCTAACAGGAGTAAGGTGATATCATATTATGGTTTTAATTTGCATTTCTCTGATGATTTCTGATCCTGGGAATTTTGTTGTGTTTCTTGGTCATTTGTCTATCTGCTTTCAAAAAGCTTCTTGTTCATGTCTTTTGCCCACTTTTTAATGGAGTTAATTTTTTTCTTGCTTATTTGTTTGAGTTCTTTGTAGATTACAGATCGTATTTATTAGCCCTTTAGATGTGCAGCTTGCAAATATTTTCTTCCATTGTCTCTTTGCTCTGTTGATTATTCTCCTAGCTGTGCAGCAACTTTTATTTATTTTTTTCCTTTTGAGACAGAGTCCCACTATGTTGCCCTTGGTAGAGTGCTACGGCATCATAGCTCACAGCAATTTCCAATTTTGGGCTTAAGTGATTCTCTTGCCTTAGCTTCCCAGGTAGCTGGGACTACAACCTCCCACCACAGTGCCCAAGCTATTTTTGTTGCAGTTTTCATTGTTGTTTTAGCTGGCCCTGGCTGGGTTCGAACCCACCAACTTTGGTATATGTGGTTGGCACCATAACCACTGTGCTAGGGGTGCTGAGTCGCAGCAGCTTTTTAATTTAATCAAGTTCCATTTGTTTTTGTTACTGCTGTAATTGCTATTTCTATGTTTTTTTGTTTGTTTGTTTTTGAGACAGAGTCTCACTAGGTCACTCTCAGTAGAGTGCGTGGTGTCATTGCTCACAGCAACCTCAAACTCTTGGGCTTAAGTGATTCCCCTGCCTCAGCTTCTCAAGTAACTGGAACTGCATGTGCCCACCATAATCCCTGGCCATTTTCCATTACAGTTGTCATTGTTTAGCAGGCCTGGGCCAGGCTCAAACCTGACAGCCCTAGTGTATGTGGCTGGTGTCATAACCACTACTACAGGGGCTGAGCCTCTGTTTTTTTCTTTTTTTTTTCCCAGTTTTTGGCGGAGGCCGGGTTTGAACCCACCACCTCCAGTATAGGAGGCTGGTGCCCTACTCCTATGAGCCATAGGCGCCACCCTGTTTTTTTTTTTTTTTAAATATATAAAACTGTTTACATTATATAGTATGGAATTCGCTCAATTAAGTTAATTAAGTGCTATTGTTATCTCCACTTCCGCGGGTTAGGAAATTGGCACATAGATTAAGTGACTTGTGTGAGCTACTGGGTAAGAGTTGTGGTAGACAAGAGTTTGAACTGTGTGTGTGGCCAGGTGACTGCTGACATAGTAGGTGCTCATCAGCCTGAGTAAGTGTGGTGTTTGAGAGATGAGAGTAATAGGGTTCGTGAACCAAGACTTTTGCTAGAATTTTTTAGTTTGCTGATGGTCAGAACAGCTTTCATAGATGGTGTTAATTTTAGGTAAAGGTCAAGTTGTAGTTGAGCCGGGGGGTGTGCTTTTAATTTTAAATTGAAATGGAGTGATTACTCAAACCATAGTATAGGAGTAAGAATGATCTTATAGACAATGATAATAAAACCAACCTACATTCCTATTGCGTACCTGTTTGGGTGAAATTATATTTATGATTTCAGTGTCATTAAGTTGATTATTTTAAATTTCCTGTTGTCACGCGTTTGTTTTTTCTTCCATTATATCCATTGAAAACATTTATGCTTTTATAGTCATTGAAGACATTTATCCATTTGTTCAGCCAACATTTGACTGCTAAGTGTAACTCTTAAGTAAGGGTGATGTAAGGATGAATAGAAGTGGCGTCTGTGCTCTTAGTAATATCGTGGTCTGGTTAAAGAAGACCAGCACATAGAAAATGACAAGTACTGAGATGGAGTAAGTGGCTAACCTGAGGACAGGAGTTCTGCTGGTTGTAGGGATGCGGTGGCTGCTTTGAGTGAGTTTTCAGAGGAAAGAGGTTTTGAAAGATGAAATGGATAGCCTGATCCCGAGGATTAGAGAAAACATTGCGGACCGTGGTGAGCACGTGCAAAGGCCCTGAGATCTGAAGAGCTCACAACTTTGGGGGGGAAAGCAAGTAAAGTACTTTATTATGTCCTGAAGAAAGGGCCAGAGGATGATGGTAGAAATTTAGGTTAGGCAGATAGTTTTGGAATGTTGAAATTTTCAAGATTTGCTGTGAACTTTAGATCTTTGAGATACACTTGTTTGGGTTTGGGCCAGAGAAGTATTTTTAACCTTCAACCCTGGGGTTTTTAGTTTAGATTGACTTGGGTTCATATTTATTAAATTAAGAGCCCCGATACTTAAGAAAACACATCAATTTGGGATCAATAGTTATAGTGAAGCATCTTTACTGCTTGTATGTAAGAGAACTCTTTTATACTGTGTGTGTTTTAAAGTACTGGGCTGTGTGCTATTTGAAGAAAACCATAAGTGAATCATTTTATATTTAACACGAAGACCCAGTTTAAACATATTTTTTGAGTATGGCACATCAGAAACACTTCTATTCCATAAACCGTGGCATATATCTACTTTTTTTCCCTTTTATTTATTTATTTTTTTATTGAGACAGAGTCTCACTTTGTGGCCCTCTGTAGACTGCCCTGGTGTCATAGCTCACAGCAACTTCCAACTCTTGGGCTTAAGCGATTCTCTGGCCTCAGCTTCCCAAGTACCTGGGACTACAGGTGCCTGCCAATGCCTGGCTTTTTTATGGTAGAGACCGGGTCTCACTCTGGCTTTTGCTCAGGCTGGTCTTGAACCGCTGAGCTCAGGGCAGTCCATCGGCCTCGGCCTCCCAGAGTGCTAGGATTACAGGCATGAGCCACTGTGCCTGGCCACATATATCTACTTTTAAACTATTGGATGACTTTGTGTCAATTTCACTGTAATACCGGAATTTTGTCTTCAGTAGGTTCTTGGTCTGGGTGATTCGAAGAATTAATCCCTGGACCATAGATCAGTGGTAAGACAGGATTTATTTACAGAAAAGAATACAAAAACACCAAAGCTCTCTGCAGAGAGAAAACCCGTCAGGAGAAAAAAGCTCTCTTTCTCCCTGTCTGTCTGTCTGAGTCTGGGCTCTTTGCCCAGGGGTATATATAGTCACATGGGACCCTCTGTAGTTACATTCAGCAGGGTTTGGTAGTTACATTTAGCCTGTCTGGGGCCTTGGGACAGTGTGTTGGGACATATCTGGGTCCTGAATGAATGGCTACAGTTCCTTTTATTCCTAAGCCTAGGAAACTTACATCAAATTGACCGTGTCTAGGAAATGGGGGTTCCCTGTTTAGCCTCCAGTGCAAGGGGAGAGAAACCTAATGTGCTGGTGTCGCCCCAGCAATTGTCTGGCTCCTCCAGCTACTGGAGCCTGGGGGAGTGGTGGAGGGGCCCTGCCTACCCTCCAGCCCACTAGTTCCTCTGCTTTCTGCCATGGCACAAATACCACCAAGGCGGAGGCAGCCGGTCTGCCCCCCCCACCCCCCCAGCTCCACCAAGCTGGATGGGGCACCACCTGCCCTGTATCAGTTGTATTGGAATTCCATTATTTTATGGTTGTTTCAAGTTAGGATAGACACTTATCTTATTGTTTTATAGCTACATCTCTTTGATATATTTCTTTGTTCTTTGTTTTTACAATTTATTAATTCTGAAACATTTTAAGCATGTCGAACACTCAGGAAAATAATGTACTGAAAATCACATTCCCACTTTTAAGATGAAGTAGAGGCTAATATTTTTCCATATTTGTTTTAGATGTCTTTTTTTTGTTCGTTTGTTTCTTAAGAAATAAAATGTTGAGCTGGGTGCGGTAGCTCAGGCCTGTACTCCCAGCGCTTGGGACACCAAGGTGAGTGGATTGAGCATTTCCAAACATATTTTTGTACTCACTCTACACCTATATTTCATAAACAACACATAACTTTGAGTCATATTTTACACCTATATTTTATAAACAGCACCTAACTTTGCTTTGAGTGTGCCTTTTAATTTTTATATCAACAATTTTGCACTGTATACATTTTGCAAATTGCATTTTTACCTTATTGAGATTTGTCTAAGATTTTCATGGAGAGATCTACTTCATTCAGCTTACCTACTGTTTCCTTAATTGTGTGGATAAACCCAGCTTATGTGCCCTTTCCTCATAGGAAGGGGAAATGAGATTTAACTTTTTTATTGCTATGCACAGTCCTTAAGTGAGGATTGCTGTGTCTCCATGTGCATCTCTGCTGGCTTTTTCTAGGATAAATTTAAAAAAAGAATTGTTGCATTGCGATACGCTTATAGGCTCATCAGCCAAATTACTTCCTAAATTGGTTCTATCAGTTTATACTCCAGGCTGAAATGTATCATGTTCTCCATTCTTGTCAATAATTGATGTCATATTTTAAAATTGGTATCAATATTGTGTGTTAACTCACAGCCCATTGTTATTTTAATTTGCATCTACTAATTATTAATGAATTTGAGCATTTTTTCAGTTTATTGGAAGTTTGAAGTTTTATTTCTATGAAGTTTCATATACTTTTGTATCTGTTTCATTGGTTTTTAAATGTTTTTCTTAGTACTTTTTGGAAATCTTTATTTTTTTGGACAGTTGGTTTATGGAATACAAAACTTTTTGTGTCTGTCCCCAATTATCTTTAACTGAAAAATCATTTCATTCTCTTCTGATCCCATTTGACTATATATGGAGCTTTTTTTTTGTTTGTTTTTGAGACAGAGTCTCACTACGTCACCCTTGGTAGAGTGCTGTGGTGTCACAGCTCACAGTGACCTCAAATTCTCTTGCCTCAGCTTTCCAAGTAGCTGGGACTACAGGTGCCCGCCACAGTGCCCGGCTATTTTTTTGTTGCAGTTGTCATTGTTTAGCTGGCCCGGGCTGGGTTCAAACCTGCCAGCCTTGGTGCGTGTGGCTGACGCCATAACCACTGTGCTACAAGCGCCAAGCTCCAACTTGATAATTTCAGTAGTTAAGAGTTTAGAAGTTTTGGTTTGAGCTTAGGGTCTTTGTCATTTTGAGTAGTTACACTGAATAATATGCTGTTAATAAGTACTATACACATTCTCACACACGCTCATGTGTACAAATATCACAATCTTGGAATTGTACCCATAGTAAATTGAAAAAATACTAAGAAGAAGAAAAAAAGAACCAACAAGTCTCCCTTGGTAACCCTCATTAGAGTGCTGTAGCATCTTAGCTCATAGCAACCTCAAACTCTAGGGTTTGAGCCATCCTCTTGCCTCAGCCTCCCAAGTAGCTGGGACAACAGGAGCTTGCCACAAAGTCTGGGTATTTTTTTTTTTTTTTTTAGAGATGGGGTCTTGCTCTGGCTCAGGCTGATCTCCAACTCATGAGCTCAGCAATCCACCTGCCTCAGCGTCCCAAGTGCTGGGATTACGGGCGTGAGCCACTGCGCCCGGCTCCAACAATGTTTGTTTATTTTTTTAAATTTCAGGTTAATGTGAGACTGCAAACAACCAAGTTACAATATTTGAATTTGTTAGGTAGGGTCTCTCTTGTAGTCATGTCCCACAGCCAAACAGTGTGCCATGCACCCCTATATTGTGCCCATTCAGTGGAAGCACCTCAAATCTCCCTTCCCTTTCCCCCCCTCTACAATGTTCATTTTGTCAAAGACCTTGTTTTCAAAGCACTTTTACTTGAGTAAAATTTGGTTAATCTGAACATTACCTAATTCCGATTTTAATAGTGCATTTTGGTGCTAGCATACAGTGATTGATTTCTGCAGTTTTTATGTACTGGTATACACATACCTTGCTTATGAAATAGCTACTCATGGGTTTCATAATTTACACAAAAATCTATAGAGCTTCTTTTTTATTGAGCATTCTTGTCTAAGTGTTTGATTTGCATATATTTGTGTAGTTCACTAAATCAATATATACTCTTTGTAAACTGATATAAAATATTTTTATATGCATTTACAGGAGCATTTATTGATTTAATAAATCAGACGCTGGCCAGACATGCATCAGTGTAAATCGTTGTGTATATGATGCAAGTATAGTTGTTTGGATACAGTGCCTAGTTCATCATTCAATTAACATAAATAAATAATAAATCAGTAGTTCATCTCCCAAGGCCCAGCTCCTACAGGAGAGAAACTTTCTTTGATGCATAGAAATTACAATTGCCGCTCATTTGATGATTCTTTTGGAGTGTTTGTGCATTCCATAGAGTTTTAAATTTAGATTCATATAAACTCACTTCACAGGAACAATTAAGTAGACTGGCCACTTACCTAGAATGAATGATCTTTTTCTCAAAAACAGTATCGCAAATTGTGAGGATTTGGATTAAAATTCTTAAGTCATTAAAATTAACCTTTTAAAACCTACATTTAATTATTTAAATGATTGGATGGGTTACTCTTCAGAAGATCTTCCAAAGAGAGATGAGAGAAAGGGAAAAATAGGGGTGGGAGGGGGTGGGATAGCAGTGAACGTGCTGGGTTCCTGTTCATGAATAAAAACAAAGCATAGAGATCACGCTCCTTACCAGGTTATCTTTTGAGAGGTGACTCTATTGACTGTTCTTTTGTTTTGGGGGGTTTTAAAATTTTTTTTGACAGCTTCTTTTGTATTTGAACAGTGCCTATATTATCCTGTTTCTGTCAGCTGTGATCTCTTCTTGCTTTCTATGGGGGGTTTAAAAAATTCTGTATTTATTCAAGTGAATTCCTAAATAGTTACAAAACCAAATGGTGGTAGAGACACATCAACCGTATTTAATATATTTTAAAATAATATGCTTAAAGTGAGCTTTGTTGATAATGAATTTTAGACCGTTTCTGTGGAATGCCTGTTGTATCAGTGAGCGCATACCTCTCTTGGGTTGCCTTGTCCCACAGTCTCCCAGCATAGCCATTTCGCACGTTTTAGTTGCATTAGTAAATCACCACGATACCACAGTGACTATATTGCTATAAGTATGTATATTTTCTTGAACTTTTTATTTTTCCTGAAGTTAACAATTACTGATGTTTTTTTTCTGTTACCTTTTATTACATTTCCAGCATTTTTTCCCCCCCAGTAATTTTGCAACATTTGTCATGGCTGTAAATAATTTTTCCAGATGGTCAGATACGTCAGATAAATTATCAGTGACACATTCTTTCCTCCTCTGTCCTAGAGACTTTCCCAGAGCTCTTTTGTGCTTGAGTCCCAAACACATTCTCTGTGGGTCTGATGCATCTTTTATCCTTTAACTTAGCCTTGAGTTGCATCTTGTTTTCCGTATGCCGTATTGTTTGGTTGAAACACACACCCTTTTAGCTACCCAAGAAAAGTTGTGTTGGAAGCTAACAGCTGTTTTTGATTCTGGGCATGTCTAATACGTTTTTACGATCCCCATTTTAATCAGTAGATTGATACTGTACGGAATTCTGCGCAGAACACATTGTCCTTCATGGTTTTGGAGACATTGCTCAATAGTCTTCTAGTGTCCAGTGCTGTTGGGTCATCTTTTACCTTTCAGATTCTAATTTCTCATATAACGTGTTTTCATATCCCTGGGAATTTTATAAAATCTTTATCCTTGGAGTTGTGAAATTTCACAAGGAAGTAGCTTGGTGTAGACTGTATGTCTGTCAAGTTTGCTATTTACAGCAAGGCCTTTCATTATGGAGGTCCCTGTTCTTCCAGGAAAACTCCCTTTTTTTTTTTTTTGTTCTTCCATTGAGCTTCCTCTACTGATTCTCAGTGTTAGATGCACATTTTTGCTGATGTTACCACAGGGAGATCTATTTACATGTCTGGTTTAATAGGAAATATAAATTCCACCTGTTTGTAGTTTCATAGATCTTTTCTTAGGTTCCACATTCCACTGATGTACATGTATCTATGTAGGTGATTAATAAGGCAGTTTGGTTGCTTTTGTCTTAGAATTTTATCAGCAATGGCAAGAGAGAAGTACACACATGCTTCTTACTTATTTTTTTACGTATATATATTTTAATTTGGAAGGACACCTTTTTAAGAAAATTTTCTCCTTTTTCTTTTTTGTTAAAGGAAAATTTCTGGTTTGGAAGAATCAGAGGAGGTTTGACACCTCACGGTACTTGCATCTCACTAGGTCCTGCTAATTCTCATTTCTGGTCTGGTAGGAACCTTTGTAGAGAAAAATAAGGAACAGCTGTTTTTGTGTATATGTTCCTTCGTGGTGTGAAATTTTCTTGGCTTTCATTCTCCTTTTTCAAAATATCAATATTTAAGTATAACATATTTAGCAATCTAGCTCTGATATTGACTTTAAAAAAGAACACAGTTTTGTTTCCATGTCTGCAACCTACATATTTGCTTAAAAAAACTTTATGTCTAACATATTCTGGTTTTGAGTGACTTATTACCTAGCCTCATGTATCCGTTTATATCTCATTTATGTCTGTCTATCACCCTATCGCTTACTTCTATCTATGTCTCTGTCTATCTGTAAACCCATATACATATGTGTGTATGCACACCATCAAATACACATATATTTGAATGCTTTCCTAGCCTCAGTATATATTAACACGTTTAACTACTTTTTGGAAAGTGATTTGTTTGTTGTTACTGGTCCAGCATAAAATGGTATCTTGAATCCCCTTCTGATAAACACAGCTATGTCACCATGAGCCTTTCCTCCTCATCCTACTTCTGGAAGCTTGGTCATTAGGCCAGTTGCAGAGCTAATCTTCTGCCAGTCCCTGCTTGAAGCCTTGCTGTGTATTGGCTTCTCATTTCTACCTTTTTCCATGCAAAGAAAACACCCATTTTGTTGAGAAATTATCTCTCAGTGAAAATATCTGACCCTCTCTCCAGTTCAGGGATAAAAGCCACTTGTTTTAATCCAGTCTTCGACTTGTCCCTCTTACCCTCTGCCCCCTTCATTTCCCAACCTGATTGGTTCCGGGCTGGCTGAGGACCTCTCTCTGGCCTCTGAGATGTGGAAGTAACTATCTGGAATCAACTCCCATACTCCTGTCTTGTGATATCCATCTGTGCACCACATAGGAAGTGAGCCTGAAAGTGAACTGATGATATACTCTGAGTGAGGGGGAGGGATGGAAAGAACTTGAGTCCTTGACGACATGGCTGAGCTGCTGTATTAAACACTCCCCTGCCTGCCCTCTACATATTCAACATACATTTCTGAACTTCATCAGAAAAATCAAAGCCCTTATTTAGTGTATTTTTTTTTCCTTTTTTAAGAGACAGGGTCTCAGTCTGTCATCCAGGTTGGTAGCAGCGGTACCATCATAAGCTCGTTGTAACCTTGAACTGCTGAGCTCAGTCAGTCCTCCTGTCTCAGCCTCCCAAATAGCAAGGATTATAGATGTGCACCACCACATCTGGCTAATTTTTAACATTTTTTGTAGAGAATGTCTCACTATGTTGCCTAGACTGGTGCTGAACTCCTGGCCTCAAGTGATCCATCTCAGCTTCCCAAAGTGCTGGGATTATAGGTGTGAGCCACGCACCTGGCAAGGTCTTTGTCTTTACGGTCAATTCTCTGTGGGTCTTGGCAGTTGCCCCCAAGGGCATTATTGCTGAAACACATCAGTGCTTTACCTTTTCTTTCCATTTTCCTTAGTGATTCTTAATACCCGTTAACCCTCTTTTTGCTTTTAAACCAGTGGAGTATATCAAAGGCCAGGTTGTTTGTCTAGCTTGACTGTGGCAATGATAACCCTTCTGAGAAACAAAAACCTAAAACGATTTTTCTACAAAATTGATTTATCTACATCCTGAAGGACCTTGCTACTTCTTTCCATCTCTGAAATATATTTATAGTGCAATATGATTTTCTTCTTTATCAATTTAAAGAGGAATGAGTTTTATTAATCTTCACTTTATTCAGAGTGATTTGAAATAGACTACAAAGTGGAGTGGCAGAAACTAAATTATGTTCTGTCCAAAATAATAAGAATAATGTCTGTAGATCCTTGGCTATCGATTGCCAATTTGCGGACTTCTCCCAGAATTATATGTTTAGAAATAGATATCTGGCATTTTATTTTATTTTTTTAAACCCAGCTCCTGGAAAGGGTCTTCCATTTCCCCACAGCGAATATGTTTTGTGAAGGACTGTGTTTTGTGAAGCACTTATCAAACAACAGAATGAATTATTCATGGTTTTTGTGCTTTGATTACTATACTGTTGATTGTAGAAAGAAACGGGAACATTTTGTTTGGGACCTGTTCAACGACATATCAATTTTATGTTAATATCAGCCAATATTTTATTGTAAAAAGTGTACAAAAGAATAACAGTTGTAAAGTTTGGGAGCAAAACAACCAATTATGATTTAAAGTTTCATTATTTCTTCATTCACTCATTAAATGAACTCTGAGGACCAGGCCCCACAGGCCACACTGAGGGTAGAGAAGTTTTTATGTGAAGTTAATTACAGGCCCTGAGTAAGGCAAGGAGGCATTAAAGTGTATATAATGTTGGAAGTGACAGCACAGATAAGTCCAGGGAGTGATGGGTGCATATAGAATGGGAACCAAATGTAGATCTGGTGTGGAGGAAAAAAGGGAAAGGTATTTTGGTATAAGGAATACTTAAAATAGGAAAGTGAGAGGAACATAAGGTTTTTTTTTTTAGAGTTCTATTCCTAATTTTGGGCTTGATTTCATTGTGTTTAGATTTTTTAAAAATTATTTTTGTTAGGAGTAGGAGATTAATGTAATAAATTTTTGTTAGTGGTAGAAGATTAATGTAATACATTCAATGCAGAGATGGAATAATCACATCTAAAATTCACTGAGTGTTTACTGTGGTGGTTAAGAGTGAGGATGGGAGCCAGATGACTTCCACTTCTGTGGAATATATGCTGTTTGATTTGATTTAGGCGTGAATTGTGCCGTATTTTCCTCTTCTGTGAAATGGGGTGGTAGTTGTCTATCAGAGGTGTGACTGAGGTTTCAGTGAGTTGAGTGAGTGCTTGCACATATTGGGCGTTCAGTAAACATTAGCCATTGTTATTATTTGGGTAATCTCATTTAATCTTTTCAATTATCTATAGGATAATGGCCACCAAGACATCTACATTTGAATCCTGGAACGTGTGACTATAGTACCTAACATGGCAAAAAGGAATTTACCAGTGCAATTAAAATAAGATTTCAGGATGGGGAGATTATCCCGGGGAACACAGTGCACATGGTGTAATTGCAATGTTCGTTTAGGAGGCAGGAGAGTCTGAGGAGAAGTGATAAAGGCAGCAGAGGGGTGGTGTCACAGATCTGAAGATGCCGCCCTGCTGCCTGGGAAGAGGAAAGAAGGAGCCATGAGGCAAGGGATTAGGCAGGTTCTAGAAGCTGGAAATAACAGGGAAGCGGATCTTCCCCCAGAGCCTCCTTGGGGAATATGGCCCTGCTGACACCTGATTTCCTCCTGGTCAAACTGGAACTTCATTGGAATTCTTACCTCTGGAACTGTAAGAAAATAAATTTGTGGCATTTTAAGCCACTTGGTGATTTTTCATGGCAGCAATAGGAAACCGAGACAAATAGGTATTATTCCCATTTTAGAAATGAGAGGATGTGCACTGGCTACACATTTATTTACTACTAAGATTACTGGAAACTCTGGGACGTGAGCAGGACTGTGAACTAATAAACCTTATGATGGAATTTGTCACCCAAGAGGAGAACTAGGGCCTGATAAGACTCTGTGTGCAGCCTTTGGCCAGCCCCTGGGTTTAACTTCCCTCTTGCAGCTGTGTCTGTAAGACCCAAGCCCTTTCTGGGGTCTTGAGGAGGCCGACTGCTTCTCTTGCCCTTGGCTCTCATTCTTTTTTTGGGAGGGGGAAGAATGAGAGTCTCAAGCTGTTGCTCTGGGTAGAGTGCTGTGATATCACAACTCATAGCAACCTCAAACTCTTGGGCTTAAGTGATTCTCTTGCCTCAGCCTCCTGAGTAGCTGGGACTACAGGCGCCGGCCACAATGCCCGGCTTTTTTGTTGTTGTTGTTGTTGCAATTGTCCTTGTTTTAGCTGGCCTGGGCTGGGTTCAAACCCACCAGCTCCAGGGTATGTGGCCGGCGCCCTGCCCACTGAGCTACGGGCTCCACCTGGCTCTCATTTTTGTAGGTAGCCCACTACTAGTTTTTCCATTGTGTTAAATCACTTCACATTTTTCTAGCTCTTTCTCTTTTTCTAAAAGTGTTAGAAATCTCTTTCCCCCTGATTCCACTTCTGATCCTCCTGTCTTTGTGAGTTTATGTTTCCCCTCTTACTTTCCTCTCATTTTCATAAGACTTCATCAAGAAACAGTCATCTGCAGTCAGCCGGCCACTCTGCACTTAAGCAGCATGTTAATTTTTGACCCGTGGCAGTGCCTCCTCAAAAGACTGCAAACAGTAACATAAATTCAGCCAAGATTACTGCAGTGAAAAAGAGCCTCACTCGGTCTTTATGAAAGCACCCACAGTTACTGCCCTCATTAGTAACCTTCCCATGCATAGAATGATAGGTAGGAGGCAGAGTGCTCCCACACACCTTGCCAAAATATACGTAATGAGTAAATTTCATATTTTGGATAAACTCCTATGCATTCACGTATACTTTTATTACCTAGGAATTTATTCATACTTTTCATGAACTCCTTCATATTTGAATAGAGAAAGACAATTGTAATTGTAGTGCATACATTTGGGGGATGTGTGCTTAGGTCAGAGGGTCATGATATTCATATGGGCCTTTAATAAAAATTTGTTATTACTTCACATAAAGATTAGTAAAATTGGTTAATTACTAGAGTGAACTTGATTGATCAAATTTTTAAAAATTGGAATTTTAAACAATTATTTTCCAACGTCTGTATCATAGACAATAGTGACAAGGGGAACAAGTAAATATTGAGAAAGTATAAAAAATTTTAGTGTTTAAATTGTAATGCACAGTATGTTTACTTTAGGTTAGAAAATTCCTTTGCTTGTATGTAATCGGAAAGTTTCTTTTTCTTTCTTTTTCTTTTTTTTTTGTTTTTTTTGAAACAGAGCCTCACTGTGTTGCCCTTGGTAGAGTGCCATGACATCACAACTCACAGCAACTTCAAACTCTTGGGCTAAGTAATTCTCTTGCCTCAGCCTCCCACATAGCTGGGACTACAGGCGCCAGCCACAACACCCGGCTATTTTTTTGTTGTAGTTATCACTTTGAACCAGGCTGGGTCTGGGTTCAAACCCACCAGCTCCAGTGCATGTGGCTGGCTCCCTAACTACTGAGCTATGGGCCCCGAACCTGGAAATTTTAAGGATTAGGACTTTACACGTGTCCAGAGCTGCCTTCTCCTTCTCCTTCATTCTGTAAGAGCAATACAGATGTGTTTCCACCTGTTCTTGCCTTCCGCCTTGTTCACACATAATGGTTCAGGACGACCACCATTTTAAAGTTCATTTCCCAACTTTCCGACTGTAATTTTGTTCCTCTTTAACTCCCACTTGCAGAAAGCACATCTGAATGAATGAAACTGACACTGTAGCAGGAATTCAAAACATTTCTTTCTTTCTTTTTTTTTTTTTTTTAACAAAATGAGTAATTCTTTCCAAGGATCTGCTGTGTTTCAAAAGGAACATATTAGGTCCCTGTGTTTCTACATAGAGCCTGAGAACTGTTAACCTTCTCTGGAGAAAGGAAGAGATGGCTATTCCTTAATATGAGAATACAGAGGAAGTTAATTACAAAGGAAGGTGACTTGATGATGGGCACAGTGAGGCAATAATTTACAAGTGAGGCAATAATTATACGATGTAGGGTAGCTCTGATTTTCAAAGAATGAAATTTCAACAAATTGAGTCTAATGATCTAATTGGCTTTTATTAGTGATTCTTGGATCAGGCAGCTTCTCATCTATGAAACAGGAAGATACTCTCTGGAGCTAAATACTAGGAGTTGGCAGAAAAGGACAGAATTAAGAACAAAAAGTATATTGCTCAGTTGGTTCAAAGTTAAGCAGAGAAGTCTTCTTTATCACGCTGGCTCATGTAGACCAGGCCTCCTTCTGTTGGAATCTCCAGGTTTTTTGAAAACTGGCCCATGTTAAATTTTTCTTTTTTTTGGAGACAGTCTTACTTCATCACACTCAGTAGAGTGCTGTGGTGTCACAGCTCACAGCAACCTCCAACTCCTGGGCTTTGCCGATTCTCTTGCCTCAGCCTCCCGAGTAGCTGGGACTGTAGGTGCCCGCCACAACACCTGGCTGTTTTTTATTGCAGGTTGGCTGGAGCCGGGGTTGAACCCACCACTCTCGGTATATGGGGCTGTGGTACCCTACCCACGGAGCCACAGGTGCCGCACAAAAACTGGCCCATGTTAAAATTTGATTATATGACACCTAGCATGAGTGACTCGACTCTGCTTTGGTTTGTTTTGGGGCCTAGTTATTTAACATGATTTAATAACTGTGTGAACACAGTGAATATTTTTAACCTGCTCTCCAAAGGGTTTAATGATCAAAAGAGGTAGTAGACTCTAGTAGTAGATTAAATTAATTCTCAGATTAAAAGAAATGTTAGTTTCTATAATGTTTAGTTTCTTACAGCTAGTGAATGTTAGCTATGTTTGAATAAACACCGTGTAAGTTTAGTATGTGTTTTGCATTTATTCCATTTTAATTCATGCAACAAATACTGATTGTACATCTATTATATGTCAGCCGCGGTTCTCAATGTTGTTTTTATAACAATGAACAAGGCAAGGTAGGCAGAGGGAGAACATGTGGGTATATTACATAATTCAGACTTTGTTGTAACGATGATGGAGGCCATTGAAGGATTTTAATCAGGAAACTTTCATAATTTGTGAATATGTTATAAATTATATAATTGATAAATGGATGACCCCGCCTTCTCTGTGCACAATGGATTATGGGAAGAAACAGAGAGGAAGTTGGCTAGAAATAGGGAATTAAAGAGCTCGGGGAAGGACAATGCTGGATTGAGTTGGGGTTAAGATAGAGGAAATGTGGAGCTGTGGAGGGCCTCAGAAAGCAGGGCCAGTCAGCTTGTGGTGAAGTGGACGGACAGTAGCCGGTGAGGGAAGAAAATGGATTGTGATTCTGATGCTTTTGCCCGAGCAAGTACAGAGGTGTTAAAGGCAGAGACCTGTGGGAAGAGCAGGTTTGGGGAGTGGGGAGTCAATAGATCAGATAGGAAGGAAGGTAGAGTGCTAGCCTGGAGTTTAAATGTGAGGTCAGGTAGAGAGGATAGATTTGCCCTTCACTGGACTAAGGATGGCATTTACGACCCAGGAGTAGGTGATATAACATCTGTGTGGCTAGAGAGTGGAAACAGTGCCAGGATTGAGCCCTGGAATATTCTCATATTTTAGAGGTTAAGCAAAAACATGGATTCAGCGGTTGAAACTAAGGAAAGAAGTGAGGCATAGAAACCAAGAGAGGTGAGGGCGGCACCTGTGGCTCAGAGGGTGGGGCCCCGACCCCATATACCAAGGGTGCTGGGTTGGAACCCAGCCCTGGCCAAACTGCTGCAAAAAAATAGCCGGGCGTTGTGGCAGGCACCTGTAGACCCAGCTATTCGGGAGGCTGAGGCAGGAGAATCGCTTAAGCCCAGGAGTTAGAGGTAGCTTTGAGCTGTGACTCCGTGGCACTCTACCCAGGGCAATGAAGTAAAACTCTGTTTCTAAAAACAAAAGAAAAAAAGAGAAACTAAAAGAGGTGATGATGTCACAGTGCCCAAAAACCAGAATGTTCCAAGAAATCGAGCTCCTTGATTTGTCATTGATTTGTGAGCCCGTGCCACTGAGAGGTCAGCTACGATAGGCAGTGACCACTGGATTTGGATCATGGAAGTTGTTGATTATACTAGTGAGACAGGAGCCCCGTTTGATTGGCTTAAAGTGAAAATGGAGAGAACAAATTGGAAATAAAGTGAGTATGGACAACTCTTTTAAGAAATAGATCTGTAGGAAGTGGAATGGAGAAATAGAATGGTAGCTTGAAAAAATCATTCTGGATTATAGGAGAGAATAGGTTCTATCAGAGTAAAGATCAGAATATGCTTGGATGCTGATAGAAATGACTCAAGATGTAGGGAAAACTTTTACAATTTTCACAAGTTGAAAACATGAGAGTATAATCATTTATGAATTATACACTTGTGACCCGTTAAACTCCTATTAAGTTCCCGGGCTTGACTTAGGTAAGAGTTGATAAAACCTAATGAGTCTTTAAACATCAGATTTTGAAAATGATGCTGATAAATTGACTTGATAACTTTCTTCTCTGAAGGAAGCAATTTTGAATGAGTTCATGGTGAAAATTGTAAACATCTTCTTGAATAAACAGAAAATGCTTTTTGAAATGTGGAGGAAAAGGCGCGTGTGTGTGTATGTATACGTTTTTTCCCCCTGAGAGCGTGCCAGTAGGAATTTGGACATAAACCATTTGGCTTCTGTGTTACAGGCTTTTAGGAGAATCATATTAAAATGTGTGCTTTCTTTTCCTTTTATAATTTTAGTACTTTAAAAGAATAAAGAGGAAAATTGGAAATATTTTCAACAGCCTCCTCAGGGAAAGAATGCCCCTTGGGAGGGGGAAAAACACGCAGTACATCTTCAGAAATGATACCCATTGTGAAAATTCAAAGTCTACTCTATTTTATGCTCATAATTGAGCTTCTAAGAGGCTTAAGAGAACCTATGGTGTCTTGTCAGGTATAAATGTTATAAAGCATACGATCCTCAGGCAAACTTTTTTGAAAGCATCTGACATATTTCTATCCTTGTTATGAGTCCTGCCGTCAGAATTTGCTAATTATCATTAGTGGAGAACCTTTTAGCAGTAATCCATTCAGGAAATCTTCCTTGTATTCTTGCGTCTTATGTAAGCATACTCATCTTGTCCTTTACACTGCTTACAGGAAAGGAGACATTTCAGTTGTCAGTGTCACGTCTAGCTCGGGCGACAGTTTGCATTCAGGAGGGGGAAGTAGGGCGTTTGTCCAGTGAAGGTCCTCTCTTACCTCCTTGGTGTGTTCTCAGCTGTTCAGGCTCCAGTATCTTCACATCACAATTTGGCTTCAGTTAACAAAAAGCTGGTCAGGTCTTTGGATTAAATGATAAGTCTTCTTGCTTCTCACGTGTGTCTTACGTGGCTGGTCTGACCACTCTGCTCAGGGACTGGCCCCTTCCAGCTCTCCTTGTCCTTATGGTTCAGAATGGTATTCTTATTTCTGCCTCAAGAAGGAAAAATGGAGGAAGAAGGTGGCAAAGGGATATCTGCCAGCTGCCACTTAATGGTGGATCCTGGAAGCTGCTGAAGGACATTTTTGCTTGTACCATATTG
Organism: Otolemur garnettii; assembly: GCF_000181295.1. Taxonomy (NCBI): domain Eukaryota; kingdom Metazoa; phylum Chordata; class Mammalia; order Primates; family Galagidae; genus Otolemur; species Otolemur garnettii. Next base: position 45,935,786 of record NW_003852400.1, on the reverse strand, counting down.
ACCAGAACTTGATTACACCATAATCCTTGGAGTGGGGCAGGCTGGGAAATACAGTCTTGATTCAGTGCAGTCATCTTCCAAGCTAAGCTTCAGGTTCCTATAGAAAAGGGTGTGACTAAATTTGGGGCCCAGGAGCGGTATCCTCCATACCATCCAACCCCCGATGCCACATGGGTCCTCATTTTTTTAAAATACGCCATGCTCTTGAGATCATCTTTCTTTTTTCCCGTCCCCCCACCGTAGCTATTTGACGTGGAATCTTTAAAAATGGGGAAATGGCATCTCTTCTCCCAGGCCAACCTGTGTTATGGTCCGAGCCTTGCTAAACTGAAGGTGAGCTAGATGACGGCTGTGTTGGGGACCTTCAGCTGGGAGCCCTTTCCACAGCTGCTCATGGCATCCCTGTTTCCTTGCTCTGATGTCTCTTCTCCTGTACCTTTTGTTATCAGTGGGGAGAAGAGCAATCTAATGATCTGATTAAAGTAATTCACCAGAGTTGAAAGTAATTGTTATTTTACTCCCCAGGGGGTGCACACGAAATATTTTTGAGTGGGGATAAAACCTTTCCAGTCCTTTTAAAATTTCTCTGTGTGAGACTTTCCAGTGGCAGCATCACCATTGTTAAAGGAAATCGGTCCCACTTGGTATAGCTTTTGTTAGGCAGTTACAGCATGGATAGTCTCCTGTGTTTAAGAAAACATACTGTTTCAAACTTGTGAGTGCAGGAGACTCAGGGTTCTCCTTTACTCCCAGGAGATAGAGTTGGCATCATGATGCTACTGTACCTGATCAGTGATTTATTGGAATGTAAAAATTGACCAGCTATTTAAAAAGCATTAAGTTACTGCGATAAATTACAGAGATAAAATTTGCTCATTCATTTGCTACTCCATGTATTCTGTAATTTATCTCAAAGTACAGAACTGACATAGTTGAGAGAGAATATTCAATTCAGTGAATTTTCTCCTCCCATTATTTTTCTTAACTTTAAAAGTCAAGGACCTGTGACTTCGGAAGTAATTGTTGTGCTGTCCTGTGCCTTCCCATGTCCACGGGTGATTAGTTCAGGGGGGTGGAGCACGGCTGCCATAGCCTGTACAAGTATCAGAAGGAGATGGATTAATGTTTAGTGCTGATCCTGTCTCTCTCTTGTACCTCCTCAGAAGTTTTTTGAACACAGTAGGGTTTTATTTAGCAAAAAAGTGACTGCATTCATAGAAATGTTTTCTCATTGTTGGAAAAATAATTTTTATTGGTTAGTAAGAAATCATGCCTTTGTATGCCAAATGTAATCCTTAAAGATGCTGTGAAAGCTGTTCCATTTTTTCCTGTCATCTTTTTGCAGATAGTTCCTTTGAGATATTCTATTCTTCTTTACATATTTTATATTCTCTGGATAGCTACATCATGCCCTCAAAATTTTGTAGCTTTGTAATAGTATTAAGAAATGTGATAAGGAGATGAATCAAACTTTATTTTTCCATTCCCAAGCTGTTTTCTTTTTCTTTGTGCCCAACTAAAAGTATGTTACAGTTTTGTTAGTGAATGTTTCATTATATTTGAAGGGTGAAGGACAGCTGAACTGAACAGCTATTCTTAAGAAAGATTTTGAAATTATCAAGGTTTGCTTTTCAATTATCTCTATTTGTTTTACTCTGCCATTAATTTCTAATTAATGTCCCTGTCACTGAAAACTGAAGTCCTATAGTTTAGGAAAGAGTTTTCAAAGTAATTAAATTTTACAGGAAGCCAGGTGTACTACTAACAAGACAAGGTACAGACTCAATGGATGTTTCCCAAATCCCTGCCCCTGGGCACCCAGCTGTAATGTTTGTCTAGCCGTTAGGTCAGATGAGGTACCTGAGTTGCAGGCAATGGAATATGGGTGGAAAGATGTGTACCATTACTTGTCTTGCCCTGGGAAATCCTTTTCCCTGATGCCCGTGTTCTGTTTTCCTGTGCATATGACTACACCCACGGGAGGATGAAGCCTTAGCAAATGGTTGGACACAACAGTATGCCCGGACCCCTCCATGACTGTGTGGAGCAGAGTCTTCCCCCTTTTCTTCGTATGCTATGATACAGATGAAAAGTTGGCCTCTATTGTATTACGCTCCTGAGATCTGGATTAATTATAGTATTTGCCTATCCTTGTATACGAATTGAAACATGTACTCAAAAGCATATGGTTTCTCAGACTCTTTGGTCTGGGGAGTTGTGCTGTGTGTTCTGGAGGACATGGAAATGGGATTTGGTGAACCCATAGTGTGGTCTCTGCCAGAAGGATTTAGTCAATTTTTAAAAGTGGATTATGTATGCTTACAATAAAGATTCTGTGCATCTGATACTATTCTAGCTCTTTCCTGTCTCTGCAGTGTTGTCTACTCCCCAGGAATGTCCCAGACAGTCCAGAATCAAGAAGGCATTTCAGTTCACTCAAATTATAAATATTGCTGCAGCAGACAATTAATTCAGTAATTGTATTGTTTTATAGCCAGCTTACTGGAATGATCTGTAATGAAGCTTGGCATTGGTGAACAGTTATCAGATGCTGTTTGAAATATTGAAGTAATTTGCTCATTAAAGATAAGAATTATTAATTCTTGTCCAGCCTTTTCTCTTAATGAACGTTATAGAGTATTCTTGCTGCTTAAATATAGTAGTAGCTTTTCTTTCACATGAAAATATTAGCAGTATGCTAAAAATTCATTCCTTCCAAGTTGATTCTCAAAGGAGTAGAGTTGACTTTCAAAGGAAGGAATTTTTAGCCTACTGCTAATCACCGTTCAACTTTTTTTTTTTTAATCATTTGGTTCTTTGAAAGTCTCATATTTTAAGAAACTGACTCCAGAGTCCTGGAATGAAATCTTGCCTTGTCTTTCTTAGGAACCAGTGGAAAGGTAGTAAATATCCCTCAGATACTTAATTCAGTTTGTTATCTATTAGTTACAGATTGTTCTGTTTCTGGATCAAACCTGCCTTCTGAAGACTTTGGTATGATGATAATCACAACATTAATATGATTGATTATTTGGATATCAAAGGACAGAAGAAGGCTTTTTTTGCTGTAAGTGGCTGTTTTTTTCTTGGCCAATTCATATTCAGTTTCATTTAGTTAGGTTCTTCTGAATCAATACTATATCTTCTACTAATTTGTTGCTTTCTAGCTGTGTGATAATCACATAAACCTTCTAACCTCTTTTTGCTTTTTAATTCATTCATACCTGTAAAATGAAGAGTTAGAACCCCTTTGAAGCTCCCTAACAGTGAGATTCATTGAATTTGTGATTTCCCTTTGGTGGGTGATTAGTTCCTTTACCATCGATGTCAGTAACCCCAGTTAGAGGAAATGACACGTTCTGAAGGTATTTAGAAAACTAAGAAACTAAGTGAGAAAATAAAAGAAACTTAAAACATCAGACATCAGTGAGGAATACTTTCAGATTTTCCTGAAAGTTTTATTTCTATTTCTTACTACCTTTTAAAAACTCTTCTTTCAGAGGAGTGGAGAGAATTTTAAAGAAGTTTTTTACTTAGTCAAACATTTAAGTACTTGAGTCACTGAAATATTTTCTGAAAATTATTTATGAGAAATTTAGTTTCCCTTTTAAATTTTAAGTAGAGAATTTGAAACCCTCCCAAAGAAATTATTCTCTTTGGGCAAACATCCATCTGTCCCATGGCATGCCTATAAATATTCTTCAGGACCAACTGTAGCAATTCTTGAGAATATGATTGTCTATTCACATTACATGCTTTTCCCTTCTGCTTTTGGAATGAACAAACAAATATAGCTCACTGAAATTATATTGCATGTGTGGAAATTGATTCTTTACTTTTACCTACCTCATTAAGCATGCAAATTGCTAACTTTTTAGTAGATGCATTTAAAATAAATTATAGCTAATCAAATGTGTTGCTTTATTCCCTTTTAAATGGCACAACAAAGGCAAAAATCAGTTGGGTTATTCTTTATTGAAAACAGAAGTTGGTTGGCTCAGAAAAAAATTGCCGCTCCACAAATTGATATGTGGATGAGTAAGAATCACAGTTTATCTGTCAGAAATGTCTACTATGACAATATGAAATGTAGGATAATTATTTCCTCTTTTTGTCGTCTCTGTACATTTATTTTATTAATAGCAAATACTATAATTGTTTTTAAATGCTTTTGGTAAAGGCAAAGCATATTTAAAATTTGATTATGTTATTGTAGTCTTTAGTATAATCTTCTTTAATGTTTTCTTTATTATAATTGTACTCAATTGTCTTAACTTGGTGAGATTGTAATTTAATACTAGTAAAATAAATGTTAACATTTTTCATAAACCATTTTACATAATGTTTGTGTATTTAAGTATTAGCTAGTGTCCAATGCTAGCTAATGGCTAAAGTAAGAAAAACTATTAGTGAATGATTCATCTAATTATCATTTTAGTAAGATACTTAAATATAAATTCACAGATTTAAATGGAAATCTTGTATTTGAATTCTCACTGCTAGTTTGGGCGTGTATTGGCAGAACATGGCTCCCTAGCATGAGTGCATGTTCAGTCAGGGCATGTCTGGGAAATTCAGACATAATTTCATGTATTTACTATCAGTATGGCTATTAATTAAAGCAAATTAGAGGACAAAGTAACATAAGTAGAATTTATTAATTAATTTACTAATTGTTTTTTTCCATGGCAGACCTTTTCTCCTCTTCTTCCAGTGCTCCTGCTGAGACAGGTGTCTTTACTTGGATTGCAACACCAGTAGATCTGCTGGGTCAGTGGTTCTCAACCTGTGGGTCGCGACCCACGGGAACTATATTAAAGGGTCGCAGCATTAGGAAGGTTGAGAACCCCTGATAGTCTTTCTAAAATAGAATCAGTGTGTCCTTCTCTGTTGGTTTTTGTGTTTGAAAATGGTACTGCTAATGTTGGCATTATCGGTTTGTAAGTGACACTGCTTAGATGGTATACACAGTTTTCCTAATTTTGTGCATATAGACAAGATTTCCTTCGAATCATGACAATATAGAAGCATTCTTCAGAGCCTGGACTGTTTATGGTTATGCCACCTCCTGCTGTGGTAATTCGGTGCCTCACTTGTGAAAGCTGACCGTGTGATGGCTTTACACGTGGCTGTTCCACAGCCGTGTCATGGTGCCACAAGGCGTCCTTTTCCCAACCTTAAAAAAAAAATCTTTTACTTAGTTGTGTGTCAGACAGACTTGGGTTTCCTTGACTACACAATAGCAGTAAATTTATGGCGTTTTTAAATGACGTAATTAAGTGCTTGGTGGATAAAAGACGTTTAGTAAAAATCTATCAAATAAAGGATATATGTTTTATCTATAATATTTCATTAGCTACTTTTCAAGCTTCAGTTTTTTTCTATAATGTACAAGTTTTTTTTTGAGACAGAGTTTCACTATGTCACCCTTGGTAGAGTACCATGGTGTCACAGCTGACAGCAACCTCAAACTCTTGGGCTTAAGCAATTCTCTTGACTCAGCCTCCCAAGTAGCTGGGACTACAGGCACCCGCCTCGATGCCTGGCACTTTTTTGGGTTGTAGTTGTCATTGTTGTTTGGCAGGCTCAGGGTGGGTTTGGACCCACCAGCTCTGGTGTATGTGGCTGGTGCTTTAGCTGCTGAGCTGCAGGCCCTGAGCCACAAATATATTTTTGTTGATAGGACTCGTCAGATGTGATCTCAAACTCTGAGAGGCGAAGCTGCTTTTTCTTGTTTAACCACATAGATTAGCATCACTAACCACTGTAAAGCATATTGTGTATTGCCAATGATGTCTCAGTTAAGAAATCTTCTGAGAACAAAGCTCTGTTCAATAAAGTTGGCCTGAACACTGGGATGATTGAGAAAACTCTCTTGCGCCAATAGAAAACCCACAGGGAGCTGTTTTGCACACTGGTCTCACGTAGCCTTGCTGGCTTCTGAATACTCCCCAGGAAGGGTAGAACCACCAGGCGTTGTGCAGGGTGGTCACATGCAAGTACAAAAGGCACTTCCCAGGGCTCGTCAACGGCAGGTCACCTCGGTCTCCATGTTGTAGACCATCTGCTTGCCCAAAAGGCAAGACTGCTTTATTCGAAGGGGTAGGTGGAAATAACGTGGGGAGAATTTGTGTCTTAGAATATCCCTGTTTCCTATCTCCATTCTTTTTGTGGAAATAACCAAAAGAGTGTGTTGTTAGAAACTACTCTCTCATTTAAGGACAAGCTAATTCCATGCTCTGTGGTGAGGATGACATATATAGTCATAAATCAAAACCATCTTCAGATTCCTCACGACCTTTTTGAGCTTGTAAGGAAAACACAAGCAGTTCCTTTGTGCTGGTGTTTTGTCCGTGACAGACAGTGCAGAGCCTTGATAATAGTGTTTGGTCATTCTACCCTTAGCTTTCTATCAGCAGGGCTGTAGTATTTTTTTATGACTCCCTCCACCCCTCTTTTTTAGGTGAATGTTTGAGATCCTTCCTTGTACCCAGAACTGCAGGCACATTTAGACACGCTGTGAGTCAGACCTGGCTCAGGCGTGCCAAGTACTCCCTTCTGCTGCTGGACTGCGTCCAGTCCCCAGGAACTGCTCCTACCTCCCACCCTTCCTTTGGAAAAGATGGACACTGATCCACTCCAACTTTGTCCCCCTTTTCATGTCGTTATTCTTTCTTCAGGAGCTGTGTCAACTGTTTCCATCTGACCTTTGAGTAAGGTAGATGAGATGTGGACTGTATTTTTAAAACATTAAAATACATATATTTCAGGTAACAGACATTACCTGTTAGGCTTGTTTTCAGTTAATTTCAACAAAATATGTGAAGGCCAGTTCTGGTCTGTACCTTCCACTTTGCCAGGGGTGACCAGCACCTACATGGTTAAAATGCATCTCTGCCCCCAGGGAGGTTTAGATTTTACATTTAATTAGAAACTTACATATTGCTAAAAAATGGAAGTTTTGAGGAATAGGGTGGTGCATTTAAACCCAGCCAAGGTGCAGTGGCTTTCCTTTGTAATCCGAGCACTTTGGGAAGGTAAGACAGTAGAGTCACTTGAGACCAGGTGTTTGGGGTCAGCCTGAGCAACATACTGAGACCATGTTTCTACAAAAAATAAAAAAGAATTAGCCAGGTGTGGTGGTCCACTCCTGTGGACCACACTAACTTGGCAGGCTGAGGCAAGGGGATTACTTTGAGTCCAGGAGTTTTGAGGCTGCCGTGAGGTGAGATGACACCACTGCACTCTAGCACGGCCAGTAAAGTGAGACCCTGTCTCAGGAAACAAATCAAATCCCCCCAGTCCCTTTCTTCTTCTCATCTACTTATGTTTTCCCTTATCTCTTCTTTCTGGAAACATTGCCTGCACCCTTGGACAAGTTATGTGCCCTTATTTTACATGGTAACTACCCTTCAGAGCATTTATCACAACTGTAAATTTCATTTATTTGGGTGATATTTTAATTGTGTTTTTCCTTCCCAGATAAGGAACTTCCTGATTTCGGGGTCCCTCTCTAATTTTATTTACCAGCTGTGTTGGCAAGTATGGGTCTTCCATAATCATTTCCTCCATAGCTGGTTGAATGAATGACTATTAATGAGAATTTACTATTGAATTCAGTTTCTTATTAACTGTTCCTTTTCACTCTAAATAGTCACATCATTTCTCTTGAGAGTTTCATATTCTTTATATTTATAAAATATCTGGTGTGCTTTTAAAAGTTCTCTCTTATTTTATAGTATTTTCAGTCATAATGAGATTGGCTTCCCTGCACTCCTGTTTGTGACGGCTAAAAGTGTTAGGATGGTGCATATTTGAGAAAGGTCTTAGATTAATTACTTCTAAGATTATTTTGGAGCAGTGACTGTATTTCCTCTATGAAATGACAACATCAGGTGAATAAGCACCAGGTATTTTTGTAATTTTATTTATTTGTTTTTAAAATAGGATCTAGTTCAGTCACCCAGGCCGGAGTGCAGTGGTGCTACCATTGTTCATGGCAGCCTTGAACTCCTGGGCTCATGTGGTCCTCCTGCCTCAGCCTCCCAAGTATCTGGGATTCTCCACCTGGTTTTATTTGTAATTTTAGATTGAGTGGGGATAGATGACAAGTTGATGCTACTGCAGTTAGGCTGACTTGAATTTATCCGTGACTCAATTCTTAAAAACGATTCTGTTGGTCTTAACATTTCGAGTTTTGTGAAAGTTTTTAATACCATTTTGATATTTTCATATACGCTTTGAAAATTGACATTGTTCCTCCTATTCATTTTCCTGTGATATTCTGAGTGCAGTTTAATTCATGGTTATGTAATCTTCACCTTTGTAGCTTATCTATCAATCTATCATTACTTTGGACCTTTGTGTCTATAAGAATCACACTTTGAAAATTAAGGTCCCACTGGGCCTGGTGGCTCATGCCTGTAATCCTAACACTCTGGAAGGCCAAGGCAGGTGGATAGCTTGAGCTTATGAGTTCAAGACCAGCCTGAGCAAAATTGAGACCCCCGTCTCTACTAATAATAGAAAAACTGAGGCAAGAGGATCGTTTAAGCCCAAGAATTGGAGGTTTTTGTGAACTATTATGCAACGACATTCAACCCAGGGTGACAGCTCGAGGCTTTGTCAAAAAAAAAAAAAAAAAGAAAAAGAAAATTAAGGTCCTATAATTTCCTCAGTTCCTAAGGAACTAAACTTCTTTTTTTTGTTTTTTCCATTTTATCATCCAAATGAATCAGTTACTCCTCTCTTGGAATTAGTTGCCTTTCCTATCCTGAGACTACTTGATAGAGAAACACTTCTGAAAGAGAAGGCAAAACTAATATTTTAAAATTAAAAACATTTTAATGTCAAAGAAGTTAAATATTTTTGAGTTGATGGCTTCTCCTCAAAGTTAAAAATGTTGCATAACTTATATGGATGTTGTCAACATCACTCTTAATGAAATTTTATATTAAGTATTTTAGAGTTTTTCATATTAGAGATACATGCATATTAACTTTGAAAAATATTTAATAATATTATGATAATTAATAGTATAATAATATGAAGATCTTTGCTTGATGTAGAAAAAGGCACCTTAGTGGCTCATTTTGATTGAACCTGGCTGAGAGTTAAACATCTCTCATAGACTTGTTTAAATACATGACAACTTTATGATCCAGACATAAGGAACACATATTAATGTATAATTGTTGAAAATTGCTCCACTTCTAAAGTGGAAATTTCATTCACTTAAATAAGATTCGACATATTTTGGCTTTCATACTGCTTTGCCAACTATTATTAACTGAGTAAAAAATAGTTTTCAACAGAGTCGTTTCTTTGTTGGGATAACAAATCGATTTGCGAGGTTAATGTTAAGTAGAACTTAGACCCAGAAGAAGCTATAAGGAGTTTTTTGCAAAAGCTGCTTTTCTAAGAAAATAAAAGTACTGGGGGGAAGAAACAGCTTTTTCCTTCCACATTTGGCTGTTTATACATTTCATAATTGGTATATGTTGATTGATTTCTGACTTAGAGCACATGTTACTAAATGTACTGTACAGACTTAAACAATTGTGGAAATAACATGCAATGCAAGGTATCTGGACCAAAGATGTGGACCGCATCCTGTGTAACTAGGTAAATTGATCGACTTATCCGGGTCTTAATTTTCTTGCCTATTGTAAAATGAAAGGCACACATAGTCCATTTTATAAGTATAATCCTATGAATGTGGTTGGAGTCAATTTTATTTTACTTTATTTTTGCAGTTCAGAAAGCTTCCTCATTTTGAATTATTTCTTTTCAGTTAGTTATGAATATCTCTTGCAGGCATCTTCCCTCCATCTCTTCCAGATTAGCTTGTCTCATGTTTTTCCTTCCCTCTCTTAGTGATAAATTTGGACTCCTTGTTGACACTGATGACAACTTCAGTATCCTTCTTGTCACCTTGCAGACTTTAAACATAAATATGCTCATTGGTTTTAAGAAGGAAAAATGTATACATCAGGGCTATGAAGCTTGTCTCAAAAGACTTCCTATCTTTCATTAAATGTCTGTTCCCTGAACACAATTTATTTTTGAATGCAGAATGAGAGATAAAAAGGAGCTAGATGCATTTGAGAATGAAAGAATAGTCAAATAAACATTTAAATGCTTCCTGAAAGTGAGCACAGACAGAAATATATGAGCTAAGGTATTGTTTTTGCTGTGTGCTACTGATGAGGGTGAGCACCTGGTATAGTTCTTCAAAAATTGAAATAGGTTTTCAAAACAAACCAGTGAAATCTAGAGTCCTCATTACAGATTGTAGGAGGATTTTAACTGCATTTTGTTTGGTCTTTAAGTTTTATGAATTTTTTTCATTAGTCTTTGTAACTTGCAAAATGTCAAACTGATTTTTATTTCCTGAAGAAAGTTTATGTGATATAACTTATTTTATGTGTTGATTATTATCCAGTACTTCAGTCAATGAAATATTTATTCAAAGCCAAAAATCAAGATACTTTAGTTGTATTTTAAGTGATTTCCTTTGAAAATAATTTTATACTTTTAGAATATAAGTAAGTTCTTTGGTTAATCATGATCCAAAGTGAAATTTAAGGGATGAAGAAATTACTGCACCCACTTAGGCATGCAAGTCAGAAGACACGGACCTAACCTATACGGGAAGGTCACACAGTGGGGTTTGGATCACATGGGGCAACACTGTACTCTTGACTAGACGTCCAGAGGAATTTTGACCAAAAAATATTCGGTCTTGTCAAAACGTTACCAAAGTTGCTATAGCACAGCTCATTGTGAAAAATGACAAGGGCTTATTTGTCTTAGAGGAAAATGTCAGGAAACCTGTATCTGCTGGTGGTTCCACATGGAACTGAATGAGTCTTTTTATATTTCTATTTGTTCACCTATAAAATGAAGGGTGTGCGCTGGGTGATTTCTGACTTCCATGCCTACCGAACACTCTGAAATTTAGATCATATTTATTCCCCCTCTCCCATTTCCAAAACCTTTATCGTTTGGTTGGCCTTTAGAGAGGGAAACAAAAACAAAAGCCTCTCCACTCTGGGTTTCCTATTTGAATTGAGGTCTCTTTTGCTCTTCTGTCCAACAGAATGAGTATGTTGGTCTATTGGACTTGAGTCAAATGAAAATGTAAAATAGGGAGCTCATAGCAATATGCGTTTGCTGCTATGGGTCTGGCTCATCTAAATCTGGGAAGTCTGGTAAAGTTCTTAAGTTTATTTATATGCTGAAGAAGAAAAAGACATGCTTGTCATACCCTGAATAAAGGGTCACAAGGCAGGTTTTCGTTATCCCCGTTGTAAAGATATATTCATCCTAATCTTAGTATGATGGAAAGGGTTCATTATCTGCTTCAGGAATTTTTCATTTTCTTTTGGATGCAGTCATGTACTTCCTAAGGTATAGGTAGGACGGACTCAATGCTTAAGTATATTTTTATAGATTTCTTTAACTATACATGGTTATGCATTTGCTTAATTTAAGAATTTGGCCTCATGACTAATCCTTTTAGATAATAAAATTTGAAATATATACATTTGATGCAATTCTTTATGCAGAATTTTTGAATCCAAAAATCTCTGAACGTTGAAATGAAATTATTGTATACATTTGGCCTAAACATACTTGGTGTCAAAGTGATCTGAACCGACGCGAGATTATAATATGTACTTTTCTCTAAGCCACGTAATGGGAACATTCACTCATCTCCCTATAGGTATGTTGTTGCTTTTAATGACAAAATTTCTCACTGGGGGTTTTGTATACAAAAAAATTCAGAATTTTGTTCTTTTTTTTTAAATTTCAGGTTAATTTGAGGGCACATGGAAATAGGTTATAATGTTTGCATTTGTTAGGTAGAGTCCCTCTTAGAATTATGTCCTGCCTCTAAGAGATAAGCCATACACCCTGACATTGTGCCCATTAAGTGTCGAGAGCACACCCATCCCCCCCTTCCTCCCCTTTCCCTACTCCCTCACTCCCCTGCCCCCTCATCTTGAATTGATTAGCGTTTTTCTCGTATATGGGCATATATTAAATCTGCTGGCTTCATATTATTGAATCCATTGGATACTTGCTTCTCCATTCTTGTGATACTTTACTAAGACTAATGTATTTCAACTCCATGCAGGTTAATAAAAAAGGTAAAAATCTCCATCTTATTCTACGGTGTACATATACCACAGTTTGTTAACCCATTCTTGGGTTGGTGGGCATTAAGGTTGTTTCCACATCTCCGTGACTGTAAATTGAGCTGTGATAAACAGTCTAGTGCAGATGTTCTTACCATAAAATGATTTTCTTTTTTTCTTCTGGGTAGATGCCTTTAATGGAATTGCAGGATCAAATGGGTTCTTTGAGAATTCTCCACACTCCTTTCCAAAGAGGCTGTAGTAGTTTGCAGTTCCACCAACAGTGTAAAAGTGTTAATGTCTCTCCACATCCACGCCAGCATCTGCAGCTTTGAGGTTTTTTGATGTGGGCTTTTCTCACTGGAGTTAGGTGAGGTCTCAGGGTGGTTTTTTTTTTAGAGACAGAGTTTTACTTTGTTGCCCCTTGGCAGAGTGCCGTGGCATCGCAGTTGACAGCAACCTTCAGCTCTTGAGCTTAGGCAATTCTCTTGTCTCAGCCTCCTGAGTAGCTGGGACTATAGGCACCCCCCATAATGCCCTGCTATTTTTTTGTTGCAGTTTGGCCAGGCTGGGTTTGAACCCGCCCCCCTCGGTATATGGGGCCAGTGCCCTACTCACTGAGTCACAGGCGCCACCTCTAAGGGTGGTTTTGATTTGCATTTCTCTGATTAGGGATCATAAGCATTTTTTCATGTTTGTTAGCTATTCATCAACCTCCTCAGAGGAGTTTCTATATCACTTTCCCAGTGGCAGGTAGGATTGTTGCTCTTTTTTGTTGATTAATTTGAGTTCTCTGTAGATTCTGTTTATCAACCCCTTGTCAGATTCATGCCATGCAAGTGTCTTTTCCCATTCTGAAGGTTGTCTGTTTGCTTTAATTGTTGTGGCATTAGCTGTACAAAAGCCTTTCAACTTAATTAAGTCCCATTTGTTTATTTTTACAGTTGTTGTGATTGCCACTGAAATCTTCTTCATAAAATCTTTCCCCAGTCCAACATCATCAAGTTTTTCCCACTCTTTCTTTTAAGATTTTTATCTTAGATTTTTTTATTCATCTTGAGTTAATTTTTGTTAAGTGGTGAAAAGTGTGGGTTGAATTTCAGTCTTTTACATGTGGTTATTCAATTCTCCCAGCGCCATTTATTGAATAAGGATTTTTCCCCCCACGGTATGCTTTTGTTTAGTTTATCAAAGATAGAAGGCAATAAGAGACTGGTTTTATCTCTTGGTATTCTATTCTGTTCCATATGTCTATATCTCTATTTTTGTGTAACTACCATACCATTTTCATCACTGTGGACTTGTATAACTTGAAGTTTGGTAGAGTGATGTTTTAATTACTTAGAATTGCCTTGGCTATACAGGTTTTTTTCTGGTTCCAAACAAAATGAAGTACAATTTTTTCCAGTTCTTCAAAGTATGATGTTGGTATTTTAGTGGAGAGTGCATTGACTCTGTAGATGGCTTTGGGTAGAATAGACCTTTTAACAATATTGATTCTTCCCAGCCAAGAGTATGGTATGTTCTTCTATTAATTAATGTCCTCTGTTATTTCTTTCCTTAGGGTTTCATAATTTTCTCAGCAGAGAATCTTCACCTCTTTTGTTAGGTGTATTTCTAAATATTTCATTATTTTTGAAGCTACTGTGAAGGGAATTGTGTTCTTGATTTGCTTCTCAACTTGGCTGTTAATGGCATATATAAAGGCTACTGATTTGTGGACATTGATTTGTTACTGTATTTGTGGACATTGAGATGTTACTGTATTTCTTGATCACTTCCAGGAGTTTTGTGGTTCAGTCTCTGAGATTTTCTAAGTATGAGATCATAGCATCAGTAAAAAGCAAGAATTTGACCTCTTCTGCACCTATTTGGACCCTTCTCTTGTCTGATTTCATTGGCTAGAACTTCCAGCACTATGTTGAATAGTAGTGGCAGTAGTGGACATCCTTGTCTGATTCCTGTTCTAAGTGGAAGAGCTTTCAGTTTTATTCCATTCAGGATGATATTAGCTGTGGGTTTGTCATAGATAGTTTCAATCAGTTTTAAAAATGTGCTACCTATGCCTATATTCATAAGTGTTCTTGTTAGAAAAGTATGCTTAATTTTATCAAATGCTTTTTCTGCATCTATAGAGAGGATCATATGGTCTTTGTTTTTGTTTCTATTGATATGACAAATTACATTTATGGATCCTCATATGTTAAGCCAGACTTCCATCCCTGGAATGAAGCCTGCTTGATCGTGATGTATAATTTTTTTTTAAATGTGTAGCTGCAATTTATTAGCTAAGATTATATTGAATATTTTTGCATCAGTACTCATTAGTGAAATTTTAGTTCTCCTTTTTAGTTGATTCCTTTCCAGACTTTGGAATCAGAGTGATGTTTGCATCATAGAATATGTTAAGTAAGGTTTCTCCTTTCTCAATGTTTTGGAATAGGTTCTGTAGTACAGGTATAAGCTCATCTTTGAAGGTTTGATAGAGTTCTGGTATGAAGCCATCTGGTCCATTTTTTTTTTTGTTGGTAGCTCTTTCTGGTTTCTTCACAGTGCTTGATATTGATCTGTTCAAAAGATCTATTTCTTCCAGGTTAAGTCTAGGGAGATGGTGTGATTGCAGGTATTCGTCCATTTCCTCCACATTGTCAAATTTCTGGGCATAGAGTTTTTTGTAGTAGTCAGAAATAACCTCTTAATTCTGTAGTAACTGTTATGTTAATATCCTTCTTTCTTTTCTGATTGACGTTATTAAAGATTTTACTTTTGTATTTCTGTTTAATCTGGCCAATGGCTTATCAACTTTATTTACCTCTTCAAAGAACCAACTTTTTCTTTTATTAATTTTCTGAATGATTCTTTTGTTTTGAATTTCATTTATTTATGATTTAATTTTAGTTATTTCTTCTTCTGGATTTGGGATTGGATTGCTCTTACTTTTTTGTTTTGCTAAGATGATTCATTAGGTTTTTGATGTGCTCTCTTTCTGGTTTTTTGATGTCATCATCTAATGCGATACATTTCCCTTTTAGGACTGCTTTTGCATTATCACACAGTTTTTTGCTGACTTGTGTCTTCATTGTTGTTATATGTTCAAGAAAATTAATGATTTAACCCTCCAGACCGGTGATGAGATCTGGCATAGACAGAGCAAGACCATTTCCCATTTCTGGGGTGTCCTGGTGTTCACCCTATGGATCTCCTAGTACCTCTAGGTTGCTAGGAGACAGAGGTTGTGACAGAGACATGAGGACCCTCCAGGGGTAGAATAATGGAGATGGAACCCCAGCTTGGTGTCCAGGGCCAGAGACTAAAATTCTGAATTTTGAAAAGCATCTGGCTATGAGAGTTTTGATGAGAAATTAATTCTAATCAGATAAGAGATCACATAATAATGATCTTCATCATCATTAATTTTCCCAAAGGATTATTGTGAGCATGAGAACATTGTTTTTTACTTTTTACTGCTGATAGTAGAAATATAATACAACCCAAACCAATAATTTAGCCATTGCTTCTAAGAAAAATTGGAGTTTTAATTAGAATCTGGAAAAGTGAATGCACACAATGTGGGGGGAGAACGTTAACAAATATATTTCTCTTATCCATAGAAATTAGTGCATGTTACTTGTGATTTTAAAATTAAGTTTTCTGTTTTAAGTTACAAATGCAAAGAATATTTTGTACAGATTTGCTAGAAATGGTTAAAGGAAATTCTGAATAGAAATAGTAGATATGCAGAAAGATATTTGCATAAAAAACTAATTAAAGCACTGCTTTTGAAACATTCAGTATTTCATTGAGTAATTTGGCTTTGAGAACAAAGTAGTAAAAGTTGATATTTTAATGATAAATGCAAATGACATACAATAGCTTTGACTCAGCAGATTGTATTTTTTTTTCACTGTAGAAAGTGAAATTGAATAGTTTTCACATAACAGTACTTTTTAATTTATGGTCTGTGGTTAGAGATAAATGATTCCAAATGGGTTAAAAACTTGTTTTTGACATAACAGATGGTGTCTATTGGAATCATTAATGAGCAACTTGACTTTTATAAAAGAACTGAAAGTTGAAATTGTTAAGACTAATACTTTTTCAAAATGTAGTTTTCTTTCACCTAAGAATATATATATATATATATATACACACACACATACACACACACACATATATATATATATATTTTTTGAGACAGAGTCTCACTTTGTTGCCCTGCTGTGGTGTCACAGCTCACAGCAACCTCCAGCTCTTGGGCTTAGGTGATTCTCTTGCCTCAGCCTCCTGAGTAGCTGGGACCATAGGCACTCATCACAAGGCCCAGCTATTTTTGGTTGCAGTTTGGCTGGGGCTGGGTTTGAACCCCCTACTCTCGGTATATGGGGCCAGTGCCCTATTCCTTGAGCCACAGGTGCTGCTCTATATTTTAAAATTCTTGGTGAAGTCTTTCCTTTTATTTATTTATTTTTTTTTGAGACAGAGCCTCAAGATGTCACCCTGGGTAGGGTACTGTGGCATCATAGCTCACAGCCACCTCCAACTCCTGGCTCAAGCAAGTTTCCTGCCTCAGCCTCCCAAGTAGCTGGGACCACAGGCCCTTGCACCTAGCTATTTTTTGGTTGTAGCCGTCATTGTTGTTTGGTGGGCCCCGGCTGGATTCGAACCCGCCATCTTAGGTTTATGTAGCTGGCGCCTTAGCCGCTTGAGCCACAGGCGTGGAGTCAAAGTCTTTCCTTTTAAAGCTCTTAGTCTTTCTGTATTGATTCACTTAAAATTTTTGTTTTATATGATGTCAGTTTTTGAAAGATTATATTGAACTCTAAATAGCATATTTACATCTAGATTTGAACTAAACTATATACTCAGGGACAGAAATAGTGGTTGTTGAATAATTTAGAAAATGGCTCATCAGGTGACTCACAGCCTTATAATTTGTTGTATCTGAAAGGACAATTTGTTAACACCTATGGCAGAATCCAATGGTTTTATTATCTTGTTTGATCTCTAATCACTTGAAGCTTCCTTGTAATATACACTATGATTACTAATTTTCCTATCAAACCAGATTCCCAACAGTTTCCTGTAGATCTGATTCCTCCACGTAATCATCTTTTCCTTAAATCTGTGGTCTTTACCAGTTTTTAATCCTTCCTTAAGTGGCCTTGTCTTATATAGAAAATTTCCTCACTTTACTCCTATTCTGAATAGGAACGGACAACTTTACTAATAAGGAAGGTGAGTTTCAGTGACACACTTTTTTATGAAAAATATTTTGGAAGCATTCATAAGATATTAATGGAGCCTGTGATTTAATGATATTAAATATAAACATGTTGAAAAGAGTGATAAAAAGGCTTTTAACATTAGGCTCCAGCTTCCTTTTTTATGGGGGTTTTATCTCAGATCCCGTCTGGATGTTTGTCTTCTTGTCAGCTGGTACATGTAAAATCTGAACGAGGTAGGGGATGAGGATTGGGAAATCTCATGAAGGAAATTTTCCCCGCTTCCCTTAATGGTCCCCCACAGACCCTCTTAGGAAAATGAAGGGGAGGGGGAGGTGAAGGAAAGATTTATGTGATGGCGTAGAAATAACGTCCGGTTCTTCATTTGCTTTGGGCTTTCATTAGGATTAGACTCATGATAATCACGTGCAGGTCTTTATGATAATAAAAGGTGGTATGTAGGCAAATGGTTTGCTGAAAACCATGTAATCATTTCTACAAATTAGTTTGTCAGAAATATATTTACTGTTAGGTAAAATTGACTCTCCTGTGTCGTGTCCTTAAAACTGTATAATTCTTATCTAACTCACAAGTGTTGCCAGGATAGCGAAATTACATATTTTCTATCTCAGATTAACTGATCAAATAAACATAGTGCTCTCTCATGCTCTGCTTTTCCCTGGTTTTATACTCTGAGAAATTTCTTTGTTGACTTATCTGGAGCTGGAGGTATATTTGTTTTTAGAAATAGAGCAGTGACTTTTCATGGGTGTTAAGAGTTTTGCATTTTCGTTAGTGAATTCATAGTGCAAAGACCCAGGATGCCACGATACGGAATTACTTGTTAGCCATGCCTTGCCTAGAATGGGAAACTGAGGACATGTGGTATTTATGCACACGCTAAAATTCACCCGTAACAAGGTGGATTAAAATATGCAGAGTCGAGTGTTAAACCTATATTCTAGAACCTTAATTTTATTAGTGCCACTCTAATATATAGAATTCATCATGAACAAGGAGTATGTAGTGACTGGAAGAATATGTTTATAAGCCAGATTGATGGATGCTTCTTTCATGTGGTAGTATTGTACTGTAATAGAATTGTAGTGAACATTTGTTTGGCTCTTGGGTAGCCACCCAGACAGAATGTTTTCTGTAATTTATTTTAAACGTTCATGTCAGGACTTTGAAGTGCCCTTCGCTGTTTCTGTTTAGATTTTATAATCAATGTTGCAAATATCAAGTCTAATATTTTTATGTTTTTAAGCATGTTGAATTATAGATTAATGCATTTGAACCCTCTGCACATGTTATATACACAGACACTGTGACTCCTTTCCTCCCATTTCACATTATATGGTACAGCCAACTCCATTACAACGACTTGTTTCATGTGGGAACCTTATAGGCCAGATCATATTCTTTAAAATATTAGTTATGGCTTGGTGCCTGTGGCTCAAGCGGCTAAGGCGCCAACCACATACACCTAAGGTGGCGGGTTCAAATCCCCAGCCCAGGCCCGCCAAACAACAATAATGGCTGCAACCAAAAAAATGGCCGGCGCTGTGGCAGGCGCCCTGTGGTCCCAGCTACTTGGGAGGCTGAGGCAGGAGACTCGCTTGAGCCCAGGAGTTGGAGGTTGCTGTGAGCATGATGCCATGGCACTCTACCCAGGGGGATAGCTTGAGGCTCCGTCTCAAAAAAAAAAATAATAATAATCATAAAATAAAATAAAATATTAGTTATGTCAAAAATGTATTTCTGTGAGTGTAAGACAAGTGTTACTTGTCTCACCTAAAATCAGACTTGGAAAGAGAATTAAGTTAATTGGCTCAGGTTGTTTATCTTTGAATAAGGCATAAAATACTTCTTGTTCTCCCATTCTTAAGAGTCATTCGGTGTACATGGCAAGGGAGCTCTACATTTGAGACCTTAGGACACAGCTGGCATGTATATTGAACTCTGAGGACACAGCACTGGATACGGTACATAGAACAATGAGATAATCTGATATTCATCTAAATTACAACTGTGAAAAATTTTAGGAGGGTTTACTGTGAGGCCCAATGGATATGTTATAAAGAGGACTTAAGCCTTGCCTGGGTTAGGCTGGACAGCCTGGGTTGGAAGCTGGGAGAGAACATGAAAATGTAAATGTTCTTCAGAGCATGAAAATGTAAACTGATGCAGGAAGGATGAGTAAGGATCCAGCCGAGGGATCTAGAGCTGTCCCCTTTTTATTAGTGGACGTACTCTTATTTGAACTATCAAATAGATTTTTTTGAATTGAATCTAGTGGTTTTCTATCATAAGTATGTTTGTTCACTATTAATAAAGTTTATTCCCCCAAATTAGACAAGAAGGCAAATACCATTAACAGTATCAATAATCAATGAACCAAGAAACTGTCCTCTTGAGAGCATACCCGGCAAAAAGAAAGCCCTGTACAGTTCTAAGTGACTGGAGAGACATTGATACGATTCTTAAGGGCACCTTGCTGAGGATCTATCTGCATTTGTATGTATATTGTTCTTCACAAAAATAGGATTATAGCCTCATTAGATTAATCTTGTGCCCCTATGAATGGCTACAGCATCTCTGTAATGGATGTACCATTATTTAAGCAACCTTTGTTTGTGAACATTTCAATTGCCTGTTACTTTTTTAAAACCCAGAAATATTTTAAGCCAAGTCTAATATGTTTGTAAAGTTGACTTTGTAAGTTTAGCTCCTAAATTAATCTTAAATAAAGAGACATTCATTTATGGATTTCAGAGCTTCTTTGCTTATTTTACATGCTAAAGATGATTCAAATGAGAATTGGAGCTGTGGACTTTGAGCTTACTGACATACACTATAGCAGATAAAATTCATGTGTAATGTCGTGAATGGCGTTCACTTATGCTGTTACCAGTTGTCTGCAACTTATGCCTAGCATTGTAGTGAAAAAAGATCATTTTAGCCGATTTTTAAAGATTTTGCAGTTTTTCCTCAATCTCTCTCCTGTCATCTTAAAAAATTTCTAAAGGTAATTACTTATCCTTTCCCTGCCCTCCTCCCAAAAGCTGCAGCTAGAATGTTAATTAGCCATATAGGCTTCCTGGAATTTGCATATCTACAACCGTGAACTATTGCTGAACTATTCCACAACTATTGAGCAAGATGATAGAATTAACTATTCTCCTGAAAGTCTCAGAAATCTTGCATTGGCTTTTTAAAAGTCTCTATTATTTGCTTCTCTGAGGCTAGAAAAACCAAACCAAGAACCCCTTTCCACAGATTTCACCTTCAGTACCAGCATCCTCAGGCGAATTTCCGTCAGGTTGAGGAGAGTTAGCTACGGCTCTTCCCGTCTTGCCAGAAAGTGATCTTCCTCCCTACCCCTCAGTCTGGGAACCTGTCAGCTGGGTACTAAGCCTGTTTTCTTCAGAAAAGTTTGCAGGTATTAGTTTCATATATAAGGTCATTCTTTGTTCCTTAATAGTTGTTAGTCGTTTCTGATTATGTGAAATCGTTTTCAAATATGACACTCCAGGGATAGTCTTGGTTACAAAATCAACTTATCTAATAATATATTGTTAGAAAGGGAGGATGCCTTCTTATTGAACCTATCACTATAACTATATTGCCATGAAAAGTAAGAGCACTCAGAAGCTTACGAATGCTGGAGGTGGCAGTGAGAATCACTGTTTTGTTTCATTTTAGTTTGTAAAAGTAGTGCCTACAAAATTGAGAGTTCATTGTAGCTTCAAAAGAGAGTAAGATAAAGGACTTCTTTATGTATCTGTTAGGAAATAGAATATTAAAACAGCATCTATAACCAGTAGCCACAATGAATGTTCCTGATTAGTTGATTTAGTATTCTGTTATTCTTGTTTCATTGGATTTTGGGTCTGCCTTCTGCTTTTACACAAAAAAAATCTACATATTGTTCAGTTTTAAACATACAGGCAAAGTTGATGCTGTAATTGTAACTGCCCTGTTAAACTGCCACCTTTCTTCTGGCAAAATCATACACATGCCTACATTTTATATTTTTGTAACTTGGAGGCTTTTTGTTACATATTCATGGGCATAAGAATAAATTGCATTTGCTAATCTAATAATAATTAACTTGGTAGTCAAAATATGTCAAATTTAGGAATACTTCTCTGTTTTCACCTAATTAAACACTTTCCACATGAATTGTGAGAACAAAATATTTTTCAGAACATTAATGAGTAGTGAAAGGCTAATTGATTATAGTAAGCACTTAAAAATAAACCTTTGTAGAGCCTGCAATTACCATTCCCTTATTTAATTACTGTCTTCCCCATAAGCTATAGTCCAAAAAGAAAAAAAAAGAAAAACAAGGAAAGCAGTAGATAGGACAGCAACTTTCCAAATTCAGTTTTACATATATATGTATAGTATTTTTAAAAAATCATGAATCCTAGCACTCTGGGAGGCCGAGATGGGTAGATTGCCTGAGCTCACAGGTCGAGACCAGACTGAGCAACAGTGAGAACCTATCTCTAAAAATAGCCAGGTGGTATGGTGGGCGCCTATAGTCCCAGCTACTCAGGAGGCTGAGGCAAGAGAATCGCTTCAACCCAGGAGACTGAGGTTGCTGTGAGCTCTAATGCTATGGCACTGTACCCACAGTGACAGAGTGAGACTCTCTTAAAAAAAAAAAAAAATCAATGCCTGTAAAGGACTAAAATAGCAGTAATCACTAAGGGAAAAATACTAATTCATAGGGCAAATGACCTTATCTTTGGTAAAAAAAATAAAATAAAATTTGTGTACTTGCATTTTTTTGTGTGCAGTATGTGTCTAATTTATTACAATTGTTTTTAGGTCATAAGTTATATAAAATTTATAAATATTATTTGAAACCCCAAATATATCACTACTATGTATTCTCTACATCAAAATAATTAGGCAAAAATCATAACATTAAATCAAAGCTATATGTTATATGTAGTTTTTAGCGTAAATAGCTTGTAGATGTTTATGTGAAAATATTCTAAGCACTTTAATACATTTACATATAATGAGGTTGATTTCTAAGGTAAGAAAAAAATATTTTGTATTGGCTTAAATAGTAAAAGGGATTATTTGTTCATGTAGTAAAAAGTTTATTGATGGTGAAATTTAGTTTTAATTTGATCAGGGCTTTGCCTCTGTCTCTGGAACTTTCTAAGCGTTACCTTTTTCTGCATCAGACCCATTCTTCCACCTGCTTCCTCAGGGGTGTGAGAAGGCCACCAGGGGAACCCACGGTTTTTCCTGATTTCATCCCAGAAGGGAGCAGGGGACTTCCCACAACTGTTGAAGAAGGTCCAGGGTTTGCGCTGAATGGACTGCCCAGAACCAGCCACTAAGGCCAAAGTGCCTCGTCTTTCCTGCTGTGGCAGGGGATCCGGTATCCAGTCCTCCAGCCCTCCTCCTTCCCAGCTGGAAGAAGGGGTTCTGCTCACGCAAACTTGAGTGCTTCGGTACAAATGGGGAGGAATGGAGGCCCTGTGGATGTCCACTCAGGAATGATTCTCCTTCTCCTCATTCTTTCATTTTTTTTTTTTTTTTGGAGGTGGGGGGAGTTGAGAAATCATTTCTGTGAACACCTCCTGTCACTACACTAGCTGCTTTCTTTGACATACAGTTTTTCTTACAATCTTGGCAATTCTAGGAAGTAGATAATTGTCTCATCAAATAAGCAGAAAGGGGTTAGCCAGTTAAATTTTCTCAGCTCAACCCTGTCAAATTCCAAGGTCTATGCTCTTTTATCCCGTGCTATTCAAGTTGTTAACTTATTTGTAAAGTTGCGTTTGTGAGGATGGGTATTTATAGAAGACACAAGGGTCTGTATGTACATTTTTAATAAACGTTCATCTTGTATTTTTAGTGTTCTGACTATGTGCTAGGTAGATGTAGGTCCTGGAGATACAATAGAAAGAAAACAGAGGTCCCTTCTGCTCTCAGGGATTTAGTGGGAGATTTAGTGGGGGAAACACTATTAATAAGTCATGCAAACAGGTGTATAAATACAAACTGTAATAAGATCTTTCCAAGTCTGGGAAGGGTCATTAGAAAGGTTTTTCTTAGGAGATGACACTTGAGTTGAGATCTGAAGGATGAGAATGAATTAACCAAGCAAAAAAGAGTAGCAGGAAGGGAGAGAGACTTTGGGGCCAAGGGAATGTGGCATGTGCAATCCTGAAAGCGAGTCTTTTTTGTTAGAGCACAATGACACACAGGACAGCGATTCAAGGCCAGGGCGAGGCAGGAAGATGGGCAGGATCCTGCAGGGCTTTAGGGGAATTGTGTTTGATATTCCCCAAGAAATTGTCTCAGAAAGGGCTGATTTTATTACCTTAAACATTTGAGAAAGTTGCTGAGAGAGTATCATATTACCCGTGGGAATTGTTTCTCTGAATAGTTATAGTGTTTTCTTAAAATATATTTTCCTGCCTCAAGATAGCCTTACTTCAGCTATAGAATTACTCAGTCATACTCAGTTTTTCCGTCTTGGTATGTAGGTCATTTATAGCAGGTTTAAACTTTTTAATAGGCATTTATAACTTGAACTTAGATATAAAACAGTTAAGGTAAAGGCATCTACATGTTAATGAGTGACTATCAAAAGAATATTGAATTTGTTACAGTTGGAAAGTGAGCAGAGACGCATAGTCCAGACATTAAATTTTGGGAAGAAATATGACAATAATATTTACATAATTCATTTAACAGGGGTGTCAGTGTTTGGTGACTTGATGTGTTCTATCTACTGTTTCTTTCAGAATTATATTGCATTCATTTATTTTTTGGTTATAATTAAGGAATGAAAAGCAGAGCTTTACTTAAATACACTGTAGACTTTTACATGGAACTAAAGTAATGTAATAAAAAAGCTTTTCTCACTTATTCTATTTTTCATTTTTTTTGAGACAGAATCTCACTTTGTCGCCCTGAGTAGAGTGCTATGACATCATAGCTCTCAGCAACCTCAAACTCTTGGGCTCAAGTGATCCTCTTGCATCAGCCTTTTGAGTACCTGGGACTACAGGCACTGATCACAACGCCCAGCTAGTTTTTCTATTTTTAGTGGAGATGGGGGTCCTACAATGGTCTCAAACTCATGAGCTCAAGCAATCCTCTAGCCTCAGGCCTCCCAGAGTGGTAGAATTACAGGTGTGAGCCATTGTGCTGGGCCTTCTCACTTTATTTTTTAATACCATAAATAAAGTGTGCATCAAAGTTGGATTTAGTTCTCTCAAAGTTCCTCCCTGTTGAAAAGGTAACTTACTTAGAAGTGCAAATATTTGACATATGGTATAATACTTAAGCTTAGAAGTTGCTGATTTGGCCACTTGCTCAAGAAACAACAACAACAAAAAATTACATTGAATCCTGTTGCTTCATTTGCTGAAAATGTAATGAATTTTTCTAAATAATTTTTTAATTTAATTTTTATTAAATCATAACTATACATTTATGGGGTACAATGTGATTTCATATACAATGTGGAATGCTTAAATCATAACATAACCATTACCTCACTTATTTTTTGTGGTAAGACATTTATAAATTACTCTTTGTTGTTTTGAAATGTACCAGTGCATCATACACGTTAGGTGAGGTCCTCCCAGATCCTCTCCCTCCTCCCACCTCCCCTTTCCCTCCCCTCTCGCTCCTCTTTCCTCCTTTTTGCTGGATTATATTTGTGTTTTTCTCATTCATATGGATGTGTAAATGATTATATATTGGTTTCATAATAGTATTGAATACACTGGATACTTTATTTTCCATTCTTGAGATACTTTACTAAGAAGAATATGTTCCAACTTCATCCAGGTAAACATTAAAGCTATAAAGTCTCCATCTTTTTTATGGCTGCATGATATTCCATGGTGTACATATACCACAATTTGTTAATCCATTCATGGGTTGATGGGCATTTGTGCTGTTTTCATGACTTGGCAATAATGAATTGGACCGCAGTAAACATTCTGGTGCAAGTGTCTTTGTTGTAAAATGGTTTTTGTTCATCTGGGTAGATACCTAGTAGTGGAATTGCAGGATCAAATGGTAGGTCAACTTTTATTTTGTATTTATTTTATTATCATTTTTTGAGACAGAGTCTCACTTTGTCACCTTTAGTAGAGTGCCATGGCATCACAGCTCACACCAACCTCCAAATCCTGAACTTAGGCAATTCTCTTGCCTCAGCCTCCCAAGTAGCTGGGACTACAGGTGCCCACCAAAACATCCAGCTATTTTTTGTTGCAGTTTGGTTGGGGCCGGATTTGAACTCACCTCGGTATATGGGGCCAGCGTCCTACCCACTGAGCCACAGGCACCACCCTAGGTCAACTTTTAGTGCCTTGAGAATGCTCCATACTTCTTTCCAAAAATGTTGTATTAGTTTGCAACCCCACCCCAGTGTAGATGTATTCCCTTCTTTCCACATCCTTGCCACCATCTACAGTTTGGGGATTTTGTGATGTGAGCTAATCTTACTAGAGTTACGTGATATCTCAAAGTGGTTTTGATTTTCATTTCTCTGATGATTAAAGATGATGAGCATTTTTTTTTATGTGTTTATTGGCCATTTACATGTCATGATCAGAGCAGTTTCTGTTGAAGTCTCTGGCCTACAAAGAAATGAGTTTGTTTGTTCTTTTCTTATTGATTAATTTGAGTTCTCTGTAGATTCTGTTATCAGACCATTGTCAGAAGCATAACCTGCAATAATCTCCCATTCTCAAGGCCGTCTGTTTGCTTTACTTGCAGTGCCTTTAGCTGTGTAGAAGCTTTCTAACTTGATCAGATCCCAGTAATATATTTTTGGTGTTGCTTCAATTTCCAGGGGAGTCCTCATTGTTAAATATTTTCTCAGGTCAATATCTTCAAGCATTTTCCCCGCACTTTCTTCTAGTATTTTTATAGTTTCATATCTTAAATTTAAATCTTTTATCTACTGAGAATCACTTTTTGTTACTGGTGAGAAGTGTGGGTCCATTTTCAGTCTTCTACAGGTCATTAGCCAGTTCTCCCAGCACCACTTGTTAAATAGGGATTTTTTTTTAAATTTATTTTTCTTACTTATTCATGTGTATATTAGGGTTCCACTTTTGCCTTCACAGAATTAAAAAGGCTAAATTTAGTGACAATAACAGTGTTTAACATAGGACTGAGAACAAAAACCTCATAAAGAACGAATGAAGATAAATACATTCAGAAAAGAAATCAG
Source organism: Otolemur garnettii (assembly GCF_000181295.1). NCBI lineage: Eukaryota > Metazoa > Chordata > Mammalia > Primates > Galagidae > Otolemur > Otolemur garnettii. The sequence goes on along the minus strand of NW_003852400.1, from coordinate 45,909,186 downwards.
ACGATTGCTGCAATGAATTATTAAGCAATAATAATAGTAATAATGCAAAGAAAGTAACATTCACATTTTCAGATAGAAGTATGTCTATTATAGAATACTTTGATCAGTTAACTTCTTCTTATGTTGTTTTTTCCAAAGTCTCAATAAAATAGACAACTAATATGTATAAATAAAAGTAAAAGATAATTTCAAAAAAAAACAGATCATGCCAAATCTTATAGAAAATAGAAAAAGAAATAATTCAAAATCATTCTACTTAATCTGTACACCTGATATTAAAATTGGAGAAAATATATTATTATAAAGGGGAAATTACAAACATATTTCACTTATAAATGAGGATGCAATATGATAAACAACACATTAACATGTTGAATTAAAAATTAATGTTTAAGTAATGTACTTTGGTCAAAATTAAATAGGGATTCTTATCAAAGATCAAATGACCATATGTGGCTGGGTTCATCTCTAGATTCTTTTTTTTTTTTTTTTCTGGAGACAGAGTCTCAGTTTATCTCCCTTGGTAGAGTGCTGTGGTGTCACAGCTCATAGCAACCTCCAACTCCTGGGTTTAGGACCAGTGGTTCTCAACCTGTGGGTTGCGACCCCTTTGGACTATATTAAAGGTTCGTGGCGTTAGGAAGGTTGAGAACTGCTGGCTTAGGCAATTGTCTTGCCTCAGCCTCCAGAGTAACTGGGACTACAGGCACCCACCACAACAACCGGCTGTTTTTTGTTGCAGTTTGGTTGGGGCCAGGTTTGAATCCTCCACCCTCGGTATATGGGGCTCATGTCCTACTCACTGAGCCACAGGCACCACCCATAGATTCTCTATTCTATTCCATATACCTACATCTCTATTTTTGTGCCATTACCATGCTGTTTTGATCACTATAGATGTGTAGTATAACCTGAAGTCTGGTAATGTGATGCCTCCAGATTTGTTTTTATTTCTAAGTAATGTATTGGCTATTCAGGTTTATTTCTGATTCCATATAAATTGAAGTACTATTTTTTCAAGTTCTTTGAAGTATGACATCGGTGCTTCTATAGGGATTCCATCAAATCTGCAGAATGCTTTGGATAGTATGCACATTTTAATTCTTCCCAGAATTAAATCACAACCTTGATTCTTCCCAGCCATGAACATGGTATGGTTTTCCATTTGTTAACATCTTTTGCTATTTGCTCAGGGTTTCATAATTCTCTTTATAGAGATCTTTCATGTCCTTTGTTAGATAAATTCCCAAGTATTTCATCTCCTTTGACACTACAGTAAAAGAACGAGAGTCCTTGACTATATTTTCAGCTTGACTGTTGTTGGTGTATATAAAAGCTACTGATTTGCAAGTATTGATTTTGTATCCTGAGACACTGCTGTATTTCTTGATCACTTCTAAGAGCTTTGTAATTGAGTCCTTGGTGTTTTCCAGATATAAGATCATGTCATCCACAAAGAGTGAACATTTGACCACCTCTGTCCCCATTTGAATACCCTTGATCCCCCTTCTCTTACCTGATTTCAATGGCTGTGACTCCTAGTACTATGTCAAAAAACAGTGGTTACAGTGGGAATAGTTGTCTAGTTCCTGATCTGAGTGAAAATGTTTTTGGTTTTACTCCATTCAATATTATATTGGCTGTGGGTTTGCTGGAGATGGCCTCTATTGGTTTAAGAAATGTCCCATCTAAGCCTATTTTCTTAAGTGTTATGATCATGAAAGGAGGGTGGATAATATGAAAAGCCTTTTCTGTATCAACTGATAGAATTGTATGGCCTTTTAAAAATTTTTATTTGTGTGATGTATTATATTTATAGATTTACATATGTTGAACCAACCTTGTAACCTTGGGATAAAACCAACTTGATCGTGGTATATAATTTTTTTATGTGTTGTTGAATTCTGTTGGCTAGGATCTTTTATTGAATATTTTTGCATCGATGTTCATTAATGATACTGGTCCCCCTTATGTGGAGGGAAAGGGGAACTATTTTAAAAGAAGTTTTAAAAACAGGAACATGTATTATTTTTTTTAGACAAGCATCTTCATCCTTTTGCCTTTGTAAGGAGTGATAAATATTAAACCATTTATTTAATAGGTGAGAAAGCTGTATTTTCTTTTCTGGAATGAGAACTTAGTTCTCCTACCTTCATGTTAAGTGGTTCTAAAGAAGGGCAGAGGCAGATGTGCTCAGCTGTCCTTACAGAAAGAACTTGGATTAAATCATTCCTATTCTTTGTTTGGAATATGTGATGCAGTAAATTCCTGCTCAAACATTTTCCTTAGCATTTCCCCCTTTGATCTAGGATACTTTCCGTATACTTTCAGGATAGGAATAGATTATTTAATAATTTTTGTGTATTGTGTGTTCCTCCTGCTAAGTAAACTCAAATATCAACATTTCTACTCTTTCTAGTAGAAAATAACTAATTCTTGCATTTTTGGAAACATCTCTGAGATCTTCTCCTGTATTGCCACTGACTTTTATCTTATACTAATGGGACTGGTAATAAAGCAAGATTCATCCCTGTTACGTAGATTGAGAATGAAATTGAAATTCAGAGGAGACATATGACTAAGAGTTCAGACCCTGTTCTTCTTTGGTAAATCAGAAAAGGGATATGAAAAGAAAATGTGATAGAAAAGGGCCTGAAATTCACTGTCTGTAGTCACACGATGACCTTTTGGGGGCCAGCATTTGCTCGTTCTTATCAAAGCGTTACACACTCACCCAAGTAACAGTTATTTTGCTGAGCACTCTGGTAGGATTTATTCATGTATTTAGGAATCATTTATTGAATGGTAAGTTACTGTGCTGTTTGGGCAGTGCCTTCAGTGTATGGGGCACATAATACACATAATGTCAAGGTCGACAGGGGAGGGAACGTTCTATTCTGCTTAGGTCCTTGGAGAAGTTCCATAGGAAGTTGTCCCTGGAATTCCTTCTTGAAGAGGGGCAGGAAGTACGCTTCAGGGAAGTAAGTCAGTGATAAGGAGGTAATTTTAATTGATTACTTGGTGTGTCAGATTTCTATTCTAACTGCTTTACATGTATTAACTTGTTTGCTTCTCATAACAACCATAGATCTGTACTACAGATGAGGAAACTGAAGCTTAGTGGTTAATCATTTACTGTGAGGTCACGTGGTTCATAATGGCTCCTTTCCCCTATGTGAAAAGAAAGAGACTTGTTTTGGGAATGACAGTCTGGAGTGTTTGGAAGTTAAGTTTTGTAGGTATTTGTTGAAATGTTGACAGTACAGATAATGAAAGTCTTGAGAGACATAGGAGTTGGAATTTGACTCTGTAGAACTCCCATCTGTGTTTATTAGACACACGGTCAGAATCACCCGGTGTGCTTTTCAGAAAGGCAGATCTTCAAGCTCCACTTTAGTTCCACTAAATCAGAATTGTCCTGCCTCTGAATATGGCCCAGGGACTTATATCCTGTAAGGAGAGCTATCATTCCTAACAGCAGGTGCTACCATTAATTGTCTCTCATTTTTTTCTTTTTGGTATTTTATTGGCTAAATTGAAAAGTATTGTAAGGAAGGCTATGAGTTTCATTTTGTAAAAGTTGGATTTAATTCGATTATGAAATGATCCTTTGGAAAATGCAAAAGAAAGTGCATCTTCGATTTGGAGGCACAGAGATTTTGAGCCTTCTGATTATGTTTGTAGGAGACTCTTAATGGATTTGTTTGAGATTATTCATAGTGAAAAATAGAGCAATAAGCATGGCCTGGGAAGCCCTGAAATATGAAAGCTCAACATGAAATAGGAAAATGTGGCTCAGCGCCCATAGCTCAGTGGTCAGGGAGCCGGCCACATACACTGGGGCTGGCGGGTTTGGACCCCGCCAGGGCCTGCTAGACAACAATGACAACTACAACAAAAAAATAGTTGGGCATTGTGGCGGGCATCTGTAGTCCCAGCTACTTGGGAGGCTGAGGCAAGAGAATCGCTTAAGCCCAAGAGTTTGAGGTTGCTGTGAGCTGTGATGCCACAGAACTCTACCCAGGGCGACATAGTGAGACTGTGACTCAAAAAAAAGGAAAAGGAAATATGAGAATGTGACAAGTGAAGGGATTAAAGAATTTATGTAAGAAAAGAACTAGGGAGAGAAAAGGCCAATGGCTCCATGAAGAAGCAGAATTTTGGTGGACTAGGAGCGGAAGCCCAGTTACAATGTGGAAGTGCGAGTGGGTTGAGGGAAAGGATTAGGTTACTCTTTGTAAAAACTCGACTGTAAAATGAAGAAAAGCAGAGTGATAATTAGAAGGAGTGATAGTGTAAATGGTAAATGGAAAGTTTAAACATGACTAGCGTTTTTCTTATTACGTGATGCACAGTTATGTTAAAGGTAGGACAATAATAGATATAAGCCAAGAATCAAATTTACTTTCATCTGAGAGCCAGCAGAGAACAACCATTAAAATTGGTCATTTTTCAAGCCATGTTCCTATCAGCACCTATCTGCAGTAGATGTATTTATTCCTGGAATAAATGGAAATGTGTTTCAGCTGTTCAAATTACATTTACCTTAATGTATCAGAAACCCCCCTTTTGTTAAATCCTATTCTATATCATTATTTTTTCTCAGTTGCCTTGCATTGTATGTATACAATAGTTCATATAATCCTATTTTTTTCTGGAAGTTTAGCTTTCTTAAAAACTCATTTTTTTAAAATTTAAAATAGCACTTCCTTTTCTTTGTGGCTAAATTCTTTTCCCCCAAATAATTATTTTTGATAATTTTCAAATTGTGGCATTGTTAGATGAAATTAATAGAACCAAGTCCCAAATGGAGTGTGGGTTTATGAGTTCTGTACAGCAAGTAGGTGGATTAATCTTCAATAAGAGGACAGAGAATTCTTCCTTTCTGGGCACCAGGAGAGAGGCATGAGCTTGTAGGTGGTGGATGGTGGGAGACAGAATTAAGGAACCGCCTTGGGGGAGTAGCCATATGATAATCTCTCTTAATATGGGAAGAAAACGTTTTGATGATAGGGAAAGAGCATAAAAGATGTGAAGATATATTTAGCTGGAGAAATTGTTTTAAATGTTAAAGGGTAAGGTAAAAAAGGTATTGCACAATAAAATATTGGTTTTTGCTTGTTCTGTCAAAATTTCTGGATGTAGTTAAAGAAGTATGAGCTTAGGATCTGCGAGTTTTGCAGTCACAATATTTTGGGGCTCAGCTGCAAAATGCAGATACTGAGTCAGTGTACTGGAAAGGTCTTCTAAGTCTAAAACTCATCTTCAATTCTAAGTTCCAGTCTCCATTATGTAAAAAGCCACCACCTGATACTCTTAAAAGAATTTTCTTGATCCTGTGAACTTGGGATCTAAGACTAAATTCTGTTTATTTTTAGCTCTTTGCAGACATTTCAGAAGGTAATGGAATTAGTGGTAAGTTTATATTCAAGAAAGACCTCATGAATGATTTCAGTTCTAGGGTTGAACAAATATATAAGCAAAATATAAAATTAGATAACTGCTGAACACCTAAGGGCTGTTTCAGGAGGTCCTTCAGCAGGAGTTGGCTGTGAAAAAATGTCTTTGGTTGGGCCAGATGCTTTTAGAGGAATAAGAGATAAAAGTAGCCATTTTGTTTGGAAATTATTGAGGTGTAATAGAAATAAGTTATAGATACTAGTTTGGAACTTGTGATTTTTAAGAACCTTGCATTGGGGGTGGTGCCTGTGGCTCAGTGGGTAGGGCACCTGCCCCATATACTGAGTGGAGTGGGTTCTAACCCCACCCTGGCCAAATTTCAACAAAAAAATAGCCAGGCATTGTGGTGGGCGCCTGTAGTCCCAGCTACTTGGGAGGCTGAGGCAAGAGAATCACCTAAGCCCAGGAGGTGGAGGTTGCTGTGAGCTGTGACACCACTGCGCTCTACCGAGGGCGACAAAGTGAGACACTGTCTCTAAAAAAAAAAAAAAAAAAAAAAAAGAACCTTTCACTGTGTTCTGCCTATAGTATATACCAAACACATATTTGACTGGCCTGAGTTTCTCTGGCAAAGCACTGTGGTGTAATTAATTGTAATTTAGCACATTCCAAAATTCTGAAGGCATTTTTTTCTTCCTGAATAGGAGTGAGCTTATTCCAGATTTTTCTCTCTTCTCACGTTCACCTTTCATTTCCACTTGTCCACAGCATTTTTTTGCTTGCTTTATGCTATTTATCATGTACAGCGCATACTACCCATACTCTTAACCCTGCTAAAGCTTTGCCCCTTACTTTTTTTTTTTTTTTTGGCACTACCTGTTAGGGCCTTTAGCTCAATCATCCGTGTCTGCCTCCCCTAGATCGTTTCCCTTAGAACTCTGTAAGCCACAAAGTGAAACTGATTAGGATTTTACAGTCCTGGTGATTTTCCTTCTGGTATACTACCCCCAAAATGCTATAGCACAAGGAGCTGATGAATCATTTTTGCAGGGCTTCTGCTTGGTATTTTACATTTGAAAAATTAGGTATGGTCATGAGCATAGGAATGTCTCCTGAGATCCCAAGGACAATCCAGCCATAAAATAAAATCATCAATGTTAGCTTTGATCTCTGATAAACATAATAGATAGTATGTTTTAGCAAATTGACTTCCCCAGAGAACATTCATTCATGTAAAATCTCACTTCTGTAAATTTTAATTGCTTGTGCTGGAAGCTGACTAAAATTACTCAGCACCTGCTGCTATGTGTCTGGGCTGTCCTGGGGTCCTTACACCTGTTAAGTCATTAAATCATCACAGCAGGCTCTTAAGGTAGGTATGGATTCTTCCATTTTACTGAAGATTGAATCTGAATGTATTTAACTGTTTGTATTTTTTTTTTTTAATGCCACCAGTCCACTTTGACTCCTGTTTGCCCGACTCAGACTACAACAGGCTCTCGAACTAGAGGTGGACCAAGGGATGGATTAAGGCCTCATTTTGGATTTAGACATTGATTTGGATAAAAAATGAAGCCAACTGCTGTTGGTTTAGATGGTAGGCTGTTGGGAATTAATTCAGCTTAGTCCTGAGCATAATCTCTGGCAAGGGGCCAGGCTTCTGTCACCCAGTACTGCCAGATCAGAAGGGGTGCCTTCATCATCAATTTTATTTCTACATAGTACAGTTCCACTGTATGAGAGTGAATCATGGGAAAGTAAGTTCATGCGGGGTCAGAGTGTATGTCTCCCGCAGCTTGTTTGAGGCGTCATTGCCATGGATATTTTATCTTCTAATGCTCGGCATTTGACTCAGGGCCATGAGTCCCAAAGCTGGGCTGCTGGCCGGGCTCCAGCATCTGCCATTTGTTCCTTGCTTCTCGTTCCTGTTACATACTTCCCCACAGATATTTGCTTGTATTTTACTACCATGATAACTTTTTAATCTGCTCTTTTCTTCAGTCTATCCTAAACATTGCCTAAACATTGGAGAGTAATTTTTTCAAACTACTCATTCTGCCTTAGAATACTATTGTGCCCTATACGCTGTGATTCTGTTTGTGTGTCATTCTTGAAGTGACAGAGTTCCAGAGAGGGAGAACTGATGAGTGGCCGTTTGGGCGCAGAGATGTTAGGTGAAGGGGATGGATGTGACTCTAGAAAGGGCAGCGCAAAGGAAATCTTTCTTCTGTATCTTGGTTTGCAGTAGTGGGTATGTGATTCACGTACATATGACATAGGATTGTACACAAACTGTTCACTAAGGTCAGTTTCCTGGTTTTATATATAAAAATATAAAATGTGTAAGCACTGGGGTGAAACTGGGTGTTACCATGGTACCTGTCTGTATGCAGGCTTTGCAACTGCATGGAATCTATATTGTATATGGTTTAAAAATTAAAAAGTAAAAAAGAATGCTGTTGTGCTCCAAAATATTGAAGTTCTTTTTGTCTGTCATATTCACCATGTCTCGTGGTCTGTGTTTTCCTTTGAAATAATCATCTGAAAGTATCTCTCCTGATTCTTCTTTTTTCTATTTAGAACTTATTTGACATTAACACAATGTTTGGCTTATACCTAGTTAGGAAAACAAACAAACAAACTGCTTCTTGATAATAATTGGACAATTGAATATGCTTTGAAAGAACAGCATATCCGTCCGTGGTCTTACTGACCTTCTCTCCTACCCATGTACTCATTCAGGTTTTCTTGTCTCTGCCTCATCTCTTGGAAACGTGAGCTTGCCTGGAAGGGCTGCATTGCTTTAGGGCCATGGTAGCAAAACCCTATAAGTCTAGTCACAAATTCTAAAAGGCAGCGACTTTTAAAAACTTTTTTACAAATCTGACTTGCTACTTGGTATCACCATCCCCTAAATTCTAAGTATTTTTTTTGGCCAAGGCTGGGTTTAAACCCACCACCTCTGGTATATGGGGCTGGCGCCCTACTCCTTTGAGCCACAGGCGCCACCCAATCCCCTAAATTCTAAAGGACAAGAATGAAGATACTGCTGTCATACAAATGAAGTAGGGTTTGCCAACAACTTATTTAAAATAGTTTAAAACTTTATGCCTATCATAAAACTTTGTCACTCCATTAGAAAAACAAACAAACAACTTTTCTGAGTCAGCATGCAGTGGCACCATCACAGCCCACAGCAACCTCCAACTCCTGGGCTCAAGCAATCCTCCCCAAAAGCTGGGACGACAGGTGCCTACCAGAACGTAAAAGGCAGTGACTTTTTAAGGACTTAAGACTCAGTGTCATATAGGCAAGAGGAACCAAGAAATGCAGGGTATGATCTATAATAAACCGTGTCCATCCATCAATTCAGATTTATTGAGATTTATAGTACAGTTGAACAAACTGTGTATCTTGGTATTCTGCAGTTATGGTGGCCTATGAAAATAAGTTTCAGATTTTGCAGTGTATTTAGTGATTTTTCTCGTCTATTTTAATTACTCAGAACTATGACTGTGAGAGTTGTCTGTTTCTCCCTGTAGCCGTGTCAGGTTTTGCTTTATGTATTTTGAAGCTTGGCTGTTTGGTCCGTGTCCATCCGTGAGTGTTATGCTTTCTTCCTGATGAACCAGCCCTTTTAGCATTGTGACCCATCTCTTTATATCTTTGTCTTCAGTCTTCTCATGCTTACTGTCTGCATGGTGTCTCTTTGCCGTCCTATATTTTAAATCTGTGTGTCTTCGTAGTTCATGTGGATACCTAAAACATAGCGTAAAGAGTTGGTTCTTGCTTTCTTTTATCCACTCTGGTCTTTTTATTTAGTGTGTTTTGTCCATTACCATCTAATGCAGTTATTATATGCTTAGATTCAGGGAAAAAAAAATCCTTCCTTTTTGTTTTCTATTCTTTTTGTTTTTTGTTCTTCTGTTCTTCCTTTCCTGCCTTCTTTTTGCCTAAGTGTTTCAAAATTAATTTTAGAATTTCACTTTAATGTACCCATTGGCTTTTTAGTAGTGTGTGTGTGTGCGCGCGTGTGTGCACACTTGTGTGCTTGCTCTAGGGATTGCAATACATTTCCTTAACTTTCCTCACAGTTATTATTTAGGGTTAATATCTTACATTTCACTTTGATAGGTAAGGACCTTGCAAACATTTCCCCCACCTGTTATTATGCTTTAATCATACATATTAATTTATGTACGCTTTAAATCCCACAATGAAGTGTTTTAATGTTTACTTTAAACATCATATGTATTTTTAAAACATTAAGAAAAAATGGTGTTTTTGTTTCTGTTGCTCTTCATTCCTTTTGGATATTGACTTTCTGTCTGATATTATTCAGTTAGGAGAACTTTGTTTAGAATGTCTCACAGTGCAGCTGTCTAGGGCCAAAGTTAACAATTTTATTTGAAAGTTTATTTTACTTTCATTTTTGATGGATATATAGATTGGATATAAAATTTTGAGTTGATCATTTTCTCTCCTTAAAAAGTCAGGATTGATTCTTCTCATCATTTCCTTGTATGTAATGTGTCTTTTTTTTTTTTTTTTGCCTGATGTAATTTTTTTTATATATTTGGTTTTCAGCAGTTTAACTAAGCACTCCTGGGTGTAATTTTCTTTGCTCTTACTCTATTCCAGGTTTTTTTTGACCTTCTTCAATCTGCACATCTATGTGTTTCCCTGAAATTGGGAACTTTTACGTTCTTATTTTCTCCTTCTCTCTCTCTCTCTTTTTTGCCTTATCCTCACTCATCTCGGCCAAAACTCTTAGCCACACAAATATTTGCCCTTTTGCTAGTGCCCTAGAGGTTCCTGATAGTTTGTTTTAGTTTCTTTCTTGCTCAGATTGGGATTTCCTTTATATCCTTAAGATTACTTAGACTTATTCTTGTGCCATCATAGTAGGTAATCCCAAGATGTGAGTCGTCTTTTCATTTAGGAAAGAGTTTACATTTTATTGTTTGTTCATACAGTGATTCTGAATTACCTTGGATTCACTTTGTGAATGATGTTTTGCATAGACTGTGTCTTCTCTGTGTTCCTTTGAAGAGGATTAATTTTTTCTTTTAATAGGCAGAACTTGGCTATTTAATTGGCTGAACTTAAACTAAATTTTGACTTCTCTGTGGCAGGTAGCAGTTCTACCAATCCCGTCAAATAGCTACTCTTGAACATGTGCTCTGTGTCATGCAGTAAATAGGTGGCTGTGCTACAAATGTAAATAGAATAGACTCGAACCTCAAGAGACTTGCAATCTAGTTGCTAGAGATAGAAAAGTGAACAAATAAGCGTGTTAGATTTTCATATGTCATATAAGTACAAAGCACTATTGTTTTATTTTTGAGACAACTCAATTCTTCTGAAAACAGGTAGTTTATTTTTTATTTATTTACATATGTGTACCCACTGCATATATGTACACCGCAGTGATGAGAGACTGGCTGATGAAGAATAACTGTTAGACTTTCATTTGGAAGAACAGGACATTTTTTCAAAAGTATATCATATTGTGGGGAAGTAATATTAAAAATAACTGTTTAAGTTCTTGAGTGCCAATAGGAGGAATGCTTTTTTTGGTAGGAAAAGATGACTTAATGAAATTTGAGCAAGCAAAACAAATGCTGATAAGTTAGGAGGTATTAGATGTTGCTAAAGTAAAAAGACCTCTGTCCCAAAAGAAGTTGGGAGAAAGATAGTCCAAAACGGTTTTAGAAAGACCAGCTTAGACTCAGGTAATTGTATCTTAAAAACCTGTTTCTGTTAGTTATAAAAGGAGTTTCCTTATCCATTACGGATGTTCTGTTTACACTTGTATCGGTATAAATGAATGGGTAATTGGAGGTAACCTCTTCTTTTATATAAGTACAGCTACCTCAGCAGTAACCTGAACCTTTTTTTCTTGTTCTCTTCTTTTGACAGTGTGTCTTACTCAGTACACGTATCTGAAGATTACCCAGGTATGCTTCTGTTCTTTTTCTTTCAATTCCAAATATTTATGTCATGACTCTTTTGAATATGTTTTTCTTCTGGAGATGTAAAAAGTCTATAAATATATCGTAGAGGTCATGCATTGGGAGACCAATGCACTGGGAGATCTATATAATGCAGAATTCTCTTGATTGCCTGTAAAGTGTGTGTCTTACTCTGAGACATAGTCCAGAATCAAAATCATTTCCCAATGAAAACTTCTTTACATGAGTCCTGTGACAGCTCCCTTGTGTAGTCTTATGTTACAATCAAAATAAAGCTTCCCTAAACTTGTCTAGTTATGGAACATCATTTCGCCATTCATAATGTAAAAATGATAGAGAACACTTACTAGTTCCCATCATTTTTCTAAGTATGCATGTATGTATGTATATTTTTTAGTATTTTTAAAAAATTTAGGCTTAATTCCCGTAGCACAGTGGTTACAGTGCCAGCCACATACGCCAAGGCAGGTGGATTCGAACCCGGCTGGACCTGATGAATAACAGTGGCAACTGCAACAAAAAATAGCTGGGCATTGTGGGGAGTGCCTGTAGTGCCACCTACTTGGGAGGCGGAGGCAAGAGAATTGCTTAAGTCCAAGAGTTTGAGGTTGCTGTGAACTGTGACACAACGGCCCTCTAAGTGAGACTCTGACTCAAAAAAAAAAAAAAAAAAATTATAATTTCTCGTGGAAAACTTTGTTAGCATTTAAGTTATTTTCTGTAGCACTTTGCATTAAGCATTTTATCTTTTTATAAGATTAAATATTATATTTGAAAATAATTTCTTAAATTATAAACTTACTTGTAATTATTTTGCTGTGTTCTCCATGTGTTTTAAGTATAATGTTCGATAAAAAACTGTTGTACAATTTTACAGTGGAGGTAATTTATTATCATGGACATGCCTATGTTTTATTAGTAACAAAGAGTTCTAGGCAAGTTTTACTAGAAGAACTAAAACAAGAAAAATTTGTGAGGAAAAATTTTTTGTAGACGGTTGTGCTATCAGCCCTCTCTTATGGTATGGTATGTCTTTGATGCTGAATGTTGGTTAGATATGACAGAAAAAACAACAGCTTCACTATTCATTGTAAATTTTATATTACTAAATCTTCTCAGTGAAGCGTGTTATAGAGATGTCAGCCATGAAAGATGCAGGACTTTAAGTCAAGGTGACGGAAATGCAAATTAAAGTCCATCTTGAAAACTCCATTAATTATTCTACAGCTCATGATTAAGTGGTAAAAGAGGCCTTGGGTAAACCACATTGACCAAATCTTTAGCTCTGTTTGTTTCCCAGAACTATTAATTGGGCTTTTTCTGCCTTCCTAGGAGCCCCACTGGGAATTCCAACATGTAAAAACAGAAATTTTAAATCAAAAGCATTGCAAACAAAGCATTATTTGTTCTCTTTTTACTGAATTTCCTTCTTGGAGCAACTTTGTAGTGAACTTCCAACATAATTTTATTTCCAGAAAGCAAAGGAGTGTAAATACACATGTTACTTGATCTATGTGATCATAGTAGGTTTATTTATCCTGCAATAAAACACAGGGATGATTGAATGAGATTGGCGCATTCTGGTCTGAATCCTGCGGCAGCGTTTTGAATTGGTTGATGCAGCGAGCACCAAGATGCACTGTACGTGCCGTTACACCAAGGACTTCCACATAGATGCTTTCAGTTGGTTCTAAACACCAGCTTGTAAGAAAGCCAGAACAGGGATGATTATGACATTCAGACCGGAGGGAATGTGCTGAGAGACATTAAATAATATTTCCCCAAACACCTGCAGTTCGGTCTTCCAATCAGGTGTTCTGATTCTTACTGCTTCTGGGGAAGTAGTAGTGTCAGTGTTTTTATGGAGCTTTTTTCAAAATGAACATTAATATATGATTATATTTTCCCTAATATTAAACTTTAATCCGCATTTATTTGTACGAAGAATTGTTATTTAATATGCTTGACTTTTTAGAAACCTAATATTATTTAAATATTATGTATTTGCTCTTCTAATATTTATACGTGTATTTTCTGCCTCTGGCTCTGGCTAGAACTTCTGGAGTAATTTTTAGTAATAGATATGAGAATTGGCAGTTTTGACCCTTTTCTCAAAATATGTGAGCACATCCGATTGCTTTCAGAAAAGGAAATATTATTCCTTTCCTCTTACCGATTTTTTTTTTTTTTTTTATTTTTAAAGAGTGAATATTAAGTTTTTGTAAAATTTTTGTTCGGCATCTGTTGAGGTATCATATGTATTTTCTCCTTTATGCAGTAAGGTGACAAGTTACCTTAGCAGATACCTTAATGTCTATCTGTAACAATTATGTTCATTTTGTCATGTATTTTAGCCAGTTGCTGAAGGACTTGAATTGTTCTTTGTGTATTTGTTAAAACATCCAAGCAAATCTCTCCAAGCCTGGTGCTTCTTAGGGATGGTTCTAGGGCAGTTGTCTTATTGTTTCTGGCATGATTATTGGTCTGTTTTGTCTCAGACCTTCCCTTCCCTTCTCTCTTCCCCTTTTCCCTCCCTCCCTCCCTCCCTCCCTCCCTTCCTTCCTTCCTTCCTTCTTTTCTTTCTTTCTTTCTTGACAGAGTTTCACTTTGTAACCCTGGGTAGAGTGCTCTGTCATCATCACTCACAGCAACCTCAAACTCCTGGGCTCCAGTGATTCTTTTGCCTTAGTCTCCCGAGTAGCCGGGACTACAGGTGCCTGCCACAACGCCGGGCTATTTCTTTAGAGATCGAGTCTCACTCTAGCTGAGGCTGGTCTCCAACTCCTGAGCTCAGGCAGTCCACCAGCCTCAGCCTCCCAGAGTGCTAAGATTGCAGGCAGTGAGCCACCGCGCCCAGCCTATGTCTCATTTAACATATTTTCTTCTTATAAGTCATTACGCTGGTGAAATGTCCTGATTTTTAAGCCAAAAGTATAGTGTTTAGTCTGTATGTGGAAAAATCTTCTGTTTCTCTGTGGCGAGTTCTCCTTTCTGTGTTTGTTGTTTATATTTGTTTTTGTCTTTTTCTTCCTTTGGTTTGTCTTCCAAAAATTGGCCCATTTTTTAAATTCTTTCAAGCAAATAGCTCTCTCTAATGTTGTGTTTACTTTCTAAATGACGTAATCTTGATGCCACCTTGAGTAGTTCCTCTGATAATGTTTCTTAGGATTATGTTTTCTACTTGCCCTAGATTATTTGATTCAATGACTTGTTCATCATCCAAGTTTGAAAATATGAAAATTTTTGCCCAGTGAAAACGTATGAGTATTGTCCTCCAAAGTCAGAATTGTGTCACCCTAGCTTATATTGCGAGGAATAGATGTGCCATTTTATAATTGTGATCTACTAATAATGAACTCATGCCACCTACTGAAATTCATAGTTTCTTTTTGTGAAAATGAAAATCGACAGGGTCCTTATTGAGACAGGCATACATAATGACATGCACATAAATGAAATGCTAAATATTATGTTGGCTGTTCAAAATAAAGCAGCCTCTCGATTTACTTGTTCTTCTTTGTGGATTTTATAGTAAAAACTTTTTTTTTTAATGGTAATGGCTTATAGAATAGGTGTGCGTATCACAAATCACCAGGATTCTTTAATGCTTAATCTGTTCCCACCTTTAATTAGGAAGTTTACCTCCTGATGGGAGTGAGTTCTGTCATCCTTCCTACATTCCTCGCTAGAAGTTAGAGGAATGCGGAGGCAGTTTCTAGATCCTCTAATACCGAAGAGTCTTGCCTGACCTAAGACACTTGAGTGCTGCATATAACTTGACGAACAGACCACTCAAGTGAGAATTAGAGTCCTGTGCAGTTTCTCTCAGGTTATGATGTCTAAAATACTGTTGTTTTTATACTTACTAAGCATTTATATTTAATAAGATATTGCAAATGTTTAGTGACAATACCTTCCATGTTTTACAATACACATAATATATAGTGACTAAGCACTGGATTAAGACAGAGTAAGGCTTCACCATTTACTAGCTGTGTAATTAATTACTTTTACTTAGTTTCCCTAAGCTTCATTTTCTTAATCTTTAAAATAGGGATAATAATTGACTGATTTAGAGGATGGCATGAAATCATGTAAAAATTGAGGGACAAGCTGGCCACCATAACTCTGGTTAGCACGTCAGCCCCACCCACCAGGGGTGGCAGGTTCAAGCCTGGGCTTGAGAAAACAAAAGGAAACAACAAAAAAATCAGGGACAATACTCAGAATATAACATAAAATCAACATAAGTATTGTTTAGTTATAGTTGTTATTTCTCTTAAATTATGTAGGAATGAAAAATGAACCGATTTGATCTAAATTAAGCTGCATTTAAAAGAGAATGAAAGCAACAGTTAAGACACTGTAGCTCACTTAAGTCTGCGTCTGCCAATTGTCCATGGAGATTGTAGTTATGCGGCCATAATCTGGTACAGAAACGAAAAGAAAATACGTACATTATTAACTGCTTTAGCAAAGGTCCTCTATATCACACACACGGAAGAATGTAGCTGTCCACAGAGGGTTTTAAGGAAATAACAAATAGGCAGCTCTGAAGAGGGAGAATTTCCGTGAAGGAATTTGAGTTTGAAAACATTATTCTGCCACTGACTCATTCTTTACCTCAAATGCATTCTGTAGCCCTTTGTATAGCCTACTTTTTTTTTTTTTAATCTCTAATCAAGAGTGATGTTGTTATTACAAATGTCAGAATAGTTTAAGGAAGATTTAGAATTATTTAAGCAATAATGAAAAGTACATGTAGAATGGGTTCATGTAGATTGAACTTCAAAGATCTTCATTTTGTGGCTTGTAAAATCAAAAACCAACAGCAGCTAGTTGGGAGTAGTAGTTTTAAAACTTCTTTAAAAAATATTTAATTATTAATAGTGGCACCTATAACTCAAGTGGCTAAGGCACCAGCTGTATACACCAGAGCTGGTGGGTTCGAATCCAGACCAGGCCTGACAAACAATGACAATGACAACCAAAAAGTAGCCGGGTGTTGTGGTGGACGCCTGTAGTCCCAGCTACTTGGGAGGCTGAGGCAAGAGACTCGCTTAAGCCCAGGAGTTTGAGGTTGCTGTGAGCTGTGATGCCATAGCACACTATTCAGGGCTATAGCTTGAGGCTCTGTCTCAAAAAAAAAAAATTAATTGTTAAATAAAGGTCGAATATATTTGAGGAGTACAATGTGATGATTTCATATATGAATACATACATGCATTACCACAATCAAATGAATACATTCGTCACCATCCCAGCTGTAGATTAGAACTCCAGAAGTCCCTCTTACCACTGTCACTAAAAGTTTGTGCCATTTTTTCACATTTTATTTATTTATTTATTGTAACAGCACCTACAATCCACTCTCCTAGGAAATTGCTACTATTCAGTACAATATTATTAATTAGCATCTTTATATGAAACATTAGACTGTAGGCTTATTCGTTCTATATAAGTGCAACTTCGAAGCGTGCCCCCTCCCCCCGTTTTAATTTGAGGTTAATGTGAAGGGTGCAGTCAGTTCATAATATTTGATTTGTTAGGTAGTGGCTGTCACACCATGCCTGTTCAGTGAGAGCACCCCCTCCTTCTCCGACTTGAATTAAAACGAGTTTTTCTCCTATATGGGCACGCATTAGCTCATCTACTGGCTTTGTATTAGTGTTGAGTCCAGGTTTGTGCACTTTTAAATATCTTTCCGTTTCTGCAAACCCCTGGCATCCACCGTTCTTATGCTCTGCTTCTGTTCAACTTACTTAGATCACAAATAAACGTGGAATCACGCGGTGTCTCTCTTTCCATCTTAAGATGTCCTCTACATTCTTTCATGTTGTTGCAAATGGCAGGATTTCTCTCTTTAGGACTGAATGAATATTCCATTAGCCGTGTGTCCCACAGTTTCTGTATTCAGTCATCTGCTGATGGAGACTGAGGCTGTTCCCCCCTTAGCTGTTGTGAGTGATGGTGCAGTGAGTTTGGAGACACAGATAGCTCTTTGAGACAATGATTTCATTTCCTCTGGATATATATTCAGAAGTAGGGTTGCTAGACTGCATCACAGAAGAAATGGATAATTTCCTGGAAATATAACCTACCAAGACTGAATCATGAAGACACAGAAAATCTGAGCAGATCATTTGTGAAGAAGGAGATCAAATCAATAATCAAAAACTTCCCAGTTAAGAAAAGCCCAGAAGCAGAGGGCTTTGCAAATGGATTCTTCTAAAAAATCAAAGCAGCATCTGGATTTGATGTGACTTCTTTACTCTTCTACACTTCTGATCACCCCTTGAGTTTACATTTGTGATCCAGTCTGGCATTTTATGTGTAATAATAATGGCATTTTAATAAGTAATGTTATGGTACCTGAGATCATTTTGATTTGGGATAAATTAGGCCAAAACCAGAAACTAAATGTACCCTAATGCCAAATACTAATCAAAATACCAACTGGCAGAAAAATCTCTTAGAAAATTGTATGTTTGAAGGCGTAATCCTCTCCTCCGACAGATCAACATGTATTCACCGAATTATATTCTCTTGAATCTAAGCTTCCTGCCTTCCAGGGTCATTCATTCTGAGAGAGAATCCTTTCAATTTGGTTATTCACTTTCCCACTTTCTTAAACATAATGTCTTAATTTATTCACTTCTGCTTTAGTAAACTCCCTCATTCCGCGGATTTTTGTGGGTATTCCCTTCTAGTTGTTGGTCAGCTTTAACTTCTCTTGCTCTCATGCTTCCTCTAAATACTCTTTCTGTCCTTAACCTTAGCTCAGAGGAATTCATTTTTGCACAGAGAAAACAGATAGCTAGCTTGATGATGTAGCAAATAACTTCTAATCAGTAAGACTCTGAGTGAGGGCTTGAGAAATAAAAGTCTATAGCAGGGGTTGGTATTTAACGCTAATCTAAGAAATGAGACAAACTCTGCTTCACATCTAATCCATACCCGCCCCTTCTTAATTCTGGATCGTTATTGAATCTTATGTCTATTGAGAGTCTTTTGCAGCTTAAACTGTATACATAAATCACTATCTTATGCTCATTTCTTAAGGTCTCAAAATATTACAGATGTTTCTTTGGAAATAAAGCAATGCTTTAGCGATCAATCAGTTAGAAATCATGTTCTCACTACACTGACACAATATTATGAAAACACAGCTCAAAAAGTTCTTTTACAGCATATTCAGTCAGCCATCTGAGCAATAATTTCCCTTGATGGGAATTGATCCATGCCTTTGTTATTCGTTGTTGATATTTTATACTATTTAATAGGTCACTGATGGGTGCATTATAGGACCGTTATCAATGAATTGGTGAAATGTTGGTCAAATAGCTGGCTCTCAGATTGCCCTTGCAGTCATCAATGCACAAGAGAAAAAACACCGAGGTCTGATATTACCATGGACTTGGAGATCCATGTTTATCAGGAAAAATGCCAAGCTTATAAAATATTTTTCCCCAGAGGAAGCAAACTGTGAAGAAGAAGTTGAAGGACTCAGGGGAATAATTTAATGTCCATACACTCGATGTTGTATAGTGTATGCAGTTAAATTAATTCATGGACGAATGATAATTGTAAACTTTATATCAACTTTATATATATATATATATAAGCAATATATATTTAAGCAATACAGAGAGTACAATTCACAACAAAATCCTTAGCTCCAGTTTTTGAATAGCTTGTATTTAATCCTTTTATTGTGGAGATTTTTCTTCTTCAGTTTCCTCTCTCTACTCTCTACCCCTGTTCCTGGTAGGAGAGAGTGATTTGGTGAAGGACCCTGTTCAGTGGAGGTGACCAGTTACATCCAGATGAGTCATGGCCACGTGGGATATTAAAGCCGTGTCAAGAATCTAGTGCTCTAGCAGATGAGGCATCTTTAGGCCCTTTACAATTACTCATACCTCACACATAAATCTGCAGTTCATTCTGTCCTTTTCTCCCTGAGTTTAATGAGAATAGTGTGCTTTATGAGAGTTGGCACAAAAGTGATGTGATGTAAATTTAACTGCGATTTTTATCAAGGATGTGTTTTTTCAAGTTCTTATGCCTTTAATTATCCATATTTCTTTGCAGATAATACATATGTGTCAAGTTCAGAAAATGACGAAGATGTACTAGTTACTACAGAGCCAATTCCCGTAATTTTTCATAAAATAGCAACAGGTAATAGCAATATATCTCTCATTCTAGGTTAATTTTTCTTAATTGCACATAAATGTTTTGTTTGGTTTTTTTTAACCGATAGAACAGATACTTATCTTCAGCATCGATTAAACCCAGTTTTCCATTCAAATATTCATCTAAAGTACATTAGCTTGTTTTTTGACCATTTTTAAATGCACAGGTTTACAGTACCCTAAAAGAAAATCCTGTTTAAATGTATTATGTTGATATTGCAAAACTGTTTTTTCTGCATTATGATAAACCGAATATTTGAAACCTATAATTTTGGCAATGAAGTTACTGTAAAGTACAGGGTGAATATAAAGTTTGTGTGCGATTTACTATGTTAAACTGTTTTAACCTATATAATAAGAGCTGAAGGAATCTGTGTAATGGTATTTCGTTTGATCACATTTTTCTGCGCAGTGAAAAATCAGAAAGCTTGCAGACCGTGTAATTTCAGAATATCCCAGAATTGTTTTGCAAAGGGAGGGAATCACTTTAGGGACAGTTTTATGCTGATACTCATGAACACTTGGTAAATAGCATACTGAAAACGAAAATAATTTTTAAATTACAACTTTCTTTCAGAGTTGAGAAAAACAAATGACATTAACTGTTGCTTATCCATAAAATCCAAATTACAAAAGGAAAATGGCGAGGTATGTGAGTTACGTTTTTCATTTTTTCAAAACAGTATAGATATACTTTAAATGACCTGTGTCTTTGTACTGCATATCTTCCAGGTAGTTCAAAATCACATATAGTGAATGAATGTTCAAAATGTTTTATATGGTAAAGAAAGTGGCTTAAAATTAACTCTGAGAAATAAGTTTTCTGCAAAATAATAGAAAAGTGGCCAAGTGTGGTGGCACCTGTCACTTATTTGGACATTAGGACCACTCTCGGCAATATAACACGACACAGTCTCTAAAGAAAGTAAAATAATAAACAAGAGGGTCTGACTTAAGTCTAAACACAATGTGTATATGAAAACAACTTACTGTGTATTTTGTCCATAATTGACTGAGGAACCCTTATGTAACTTACTATAACTTTACATGATTATATGTAATTTTGAGGGTGTATGTAGTCTTATTATTGTTCGGTATTTTTTAAAAAACTCATCTTTTCTCTCTGCTCTAATTTTTTTTACTTCAATCTATTAATAAATAACAGGATGTTGTTAAGTAAAATGTGGGCCCAGAAATTTTTTTGTTTTCAAAACGAGAGTTGGATATAATCTTCCCTTGCCGTTAGTCTTGTACCATTGGTGCCTCCCTTGTTTATCCCCGTCCAGAAGTACCAATTAAATAAAATCACCGTTAGACCTTTATCAAAGCCAAGTTCCCTTTTCAAGATATTTTGCTTTCCCTGAGAACTGGAAATTCAGTCCAAACATTTAGAGATGATTATGAAATATTGCATAACCAGATTCCCGTGTCCAAAAGAAACGACTTTTCTGCTGGCTGTGTTAATAAGGCCAGTTATGGAAACACTAGCGTGGATTTTCATTGTTTGTACTTCAGACGCATAAAAGATATGGCTCAGTTAATTAGAAACTCAAATTTCACATTAAAGCATACTAAATTAAATACTCTTTGGAAATCTGAATTGTAAAACAAATAATTTCTGTATACACAAAGTTCTCTTCATAATGGGATTCATATTTATTTTTATAATTCGATTTTTATATTATTGAATTCAGAGTGTCTTTTCTTTTGTGCCATTGTTTAGAGCTGGCAGTGGAAGTGAGAATAGTCTGGGATAAATAATGCTGAGGAAATTTTTACTAAAAATTGAATTGGCATGGGCTTGCCAAATGTTTCTTCAGAGCAAAACTGAAGGTTTTATTATACATATTTTTAATATACATCAATATTAAATTGCACAACTCACTTAAGATCAGTGAAAGAGGATTTCTTAAAAAAGATGTTCTTTAAAAGAGCTGAAGGCACCCACAGAAATGTTTGCCTTTTACTACCTTTTGTTTAGGGATTATACTGTAGAGAGAATGTTTTAGATATAAAATCCACATAATATGCACCACACCGGCCCATTGTAACAACTTGCTACTTTATTTTAGAAAAGAGGCAAACTAGTTTGATCATTAAAATTGTCTCTCTTTTATTATTCTAAGGAGTCAAGACAGAATAGTACGGTGGAAGAAGATTCTGAAGGCGATAATGATTCTGAAGAATTTTATTATGGAGGACAGGTAGGTAAACACGGTCTTCCAAATATCCGATCCCAAAGTTGTAATAGCTATATCATTCTCGTGGAAATCTGTGCTTGAGAGTTACGAGACCTGTGTGTCATGCAGAGTTCTGTAACTCACTAGTTACAATAAATAAAATACAATCTGTATCATTTATCTGTTTCACACTTTCTACTTAGATATTTTCAGGCATTAAGTTTACCTTTGCAATAATTTTCACTGTAATCATTCATTTACATTGAAGTTGTCTTAATTCATTCAGAGATTGTGCAGATAGCATTTTATTGTTTTTGACTTCCATGTTTTTGTCATTGAGACAGAGTCTTACTCTGTTACCCTGGGTACAGTGCTGGGGAGTCATCATAGCTCAGAGCAAACTCCTGGGTTCAACCAATCCTCCTGCAGCCTCCTAAGTAGTTGGGATGACCGGCACCCTTCATGAAGCCTGGATAGTTTTTCTATTTCACTAGAGACGGGTCTCGCTCTTGCTCAGGCTGATTTCACACTCTTGAGCTCAAGCAGACTACTTGCCTTGTCTTCCCAGAGTGCTAGTATTATAGGCGTGAGCCACTGAGCCCGGCTAACTTTCACATTTCTTAAGCGTAATTTTTGGTCAGTCAATATTTTGAAATAGTGATACTTCTAGTAAGAGTATACTTTGTTAATTTTAAATAGGAGATGGTTTATAAAAATTTGATGGGCTCTAAGTATTGAATATCCTCATTATTCAATTATTTGAATTCATTGTGTTGAAAAATTGTTATGAAGAAATACTATAACTTAAACACATGAAAATAGCCTAGTCACATAAAGAAAAGGCTCCTCAGATGTTTCTGGGATAATGTTAAAATTTAAAACCGAGCAATTAATTTTAGGGTGTAGCTACACAGTATGTTATTCTATTCCTATAAACTACTTGGTCAACTATGCTTTCTAATTGGATTATATTGGTTAATATAATGGGAGGGTAATATGTTAAAGAAGGGCATAAAAGCCACACTTATTCTGTAAAAAAATGCAAGTACATTTATTTATTCAGAATAGAAAATCAGTAATTATGTTCAATCAAACATAAGCAAAGCAGTAGACAGATGAACATGATAAAACTAGCTTTCTGCTTCTTCTCTCCAGGAATAGCTCTCTAGCGATGTGCTAGTTTTCTGAATAAAATGATTCTTTAACCAATATCACATTTTAACATTATGGAAATCATTCTTCCAATTTGAGTTTTGTTTATACAACTAATTCTCGCAGAAAGGAAGTAAATGCTTTCCTTCAGTCTTGATGTTTGGTGTAGACTTTTTCAGATTACCTGCCATTTTCCTCCTTTTGGATACTTGCTTTTTCTTTGTATTACAATAGGCTGATTCTGCTTGGCGCCTGTGGCTCAAGTTGGCTAAGGCGCCAGCCACATACACCTGAGGTGGCAGGTTCGAATCCAACCTGGGTCTGCCAAACAACCATGATGTCTGCAACCCAGAAAAATAGCCAGGCGTTGTGGCGGGCACCTGTGGTCCCAGCTATTTTGGGAGGCTGAAGCAGGAGACTCGCTTGAGCCCAGGAGTTAGAGGTTGCTGTGAGCTGTGATGCCACAGCACTCTACCCAGGGGGACAGCTTGAGGCTCTGTCTCCCTCCCCCCCAGAAATAGGCTGATTTTAACATTTAAACACAATAATTTATTCTGGCATGTGTGAACCTAGGATATTAGTCTCGGTATGCGACTTAATTGCCTGTGTTTTTAAATGAAGCTAACAGTGTTCATGGCAGAATGTTCAGGGTGACCCATCCAAAGGTTATGGCTTATGGTACTTCTGATTCTCTTCGCCTGTGAGACACTTGCTTCTGATTCATCCCTTTCTGTTAGGTGAACTATGACGGGGAACTGCACAAGCACCCACAGCTGGAAGCGGATTTGTCCGCAGTCAGAGAGATCTACGGGCCACACGCTGTTTCTCTCAGGTAAATAACTCCCTTTGGTGAA
This sequence comes from Otolemur garnettii, assembly GCF_000181295.1. Lineage (NCBI taxonomy): Eukaryota > Metazoa > Chordata > Mammalia > Primates > Galagidae > Otolemur > Otolemur garnettii. Next base: position 45,885,430 of record NW_003852400.1, on the reverse strand, counting down.
TAAAGGGAGCTAAAATCATTAGGTTGGTCCCTGGGTTTTCTCCTGGAGTTATCTAAATTAAAGGAAAAATTTAATGGATAATTATATTTGAAGGTGTGTATGAGAGGTTCTCTTGCTTCTGCTTATACAAAGTGGCATCTTTAACGTTGTTTGGGTTTTTTGTACACGAGATTTAAGATACCCGATTGCATTAAATAAATTAGTTATTTGAGGGAGTCAGTTGGAAAAAATGAGAGTCTTAAGTGGTGTCATAATTAATTCCTGAAATGGATTTGGCCAGCTGGGCCCATTATGTTACCGTAAATCAAGGCCATATCCTTGTGAACAATAAAAATAAATAATGCCTAACACTGGTATCCAAATCATGTTGTCATCCGGTCCTTAAAAACAAAATGACATAAATTAGACAGTGCTTGTTTGAATGATAATGTATTTTATTCTGGGGTTGCCTAACATGTTATTTGGTGATAAGTTTTTAGATCGTTTTTTAAAATTACTTTCAATCATTCAGAACACCCCACCTTTCTTATTTGCCTTTCTTTTCTTCCCTTAGTGTAGGGAGAAAGCTTTTCCTGCCATCATGATAGCTTCCAGCAGTCAACGCTGCTTTTTTCACATTCTTTGCTTACAGTAGAGTCTCCAGGGAATTCCAGAACCCTCTCGGAGCCAGGCCTCGGTTCAAGCCCCATATCCACTCATAACACCCAGATAACGTATTCCCTGTGAACTGTGGGCACCTGCACAAGCAGTTCTCTCGTCAAGGAACGCATCCCTGCATATTGAGTTGCTATGTCTATTCCAGCCCCAGTTCACGGGGCAGCTTCTCTCTGTGCTCTCATTGACTCCTCAGTGCAATTCTGTCCCCTGGACTCCCATCACGTTTGGCTCTCGCCTCATTTATTATCCTTTTCATGTCTTATAATCATTGGTTTGGTTCTCTTCTGGACTGAATTCTGTGAATGCTCGGGCAGGGCGTTCTTCTCGCTTTGTTTTGGTTTGGTTTTTAATTGCTCTTCCATTCTGTTATTTAGCATAGCATGGGACATACATGAAATACAGGCTGGTGAGTTCTCGATTGTTTTCAGTGGCAACATCTCTTAGAAAAATGTGTTCATATTTCCTGGTTCTACCTTCTTCAGTGGACATATCCATATTTTGAGAGAGAAATGGGAAGTACAGCATAGGTAGGCATAATTTAAAATTGTCCAACATTTAGTTTTAACTGCAGAAATAGAAACCCACTGCCATCCACAGCCTAAATACACCCTTTCTCTCCCACTCACAGAGGTGTGTTAGGCTGCCATTAAGTGAGAGTGTTGTGATTACATTTGTTAAAGCAAATCTTTACTGAACTTCAGCGTTTTATCAAATTAGCTAAGATAGTTTCAAAGTCTCTGTTACAGCTCTGGTTCAGGTAATTTGGATATTCAATAAGTGTAACAAAATCAATATATGAAAAGTCTATGTGTTATATTTGACAGTTGTAATGCGACATAGAATTCAACTTCTTTACACTTGAAATACACATTTCCTTTTAGAGAAAAAGTGTAGCACATGTAAATTGCCTTCCTAAAGATTTTTCTAAAACATTATTTCCATGCTGTCTAACCCCCAGTCATATTGCCATGTGTATATAAATTGTTTTTGTTTTCTTTACGAAGCATTCATCGAACACTTGTGATGACCTCTATCAGTATATTCTGTTATTAATAAAATTATTGATAATTGTTAACTATTAAAACAAGATAGATGTTTGCAATTTCAGTCAAATGAAGTTTCTAAAGTCGTATATGAATTATTTTCCCTTGCCTATTTCGCTGATAGGATCCGAATTAAATGTTACTGAATACAAAGCCAAGTTCCTGCCTGCTCTAGATTTCCTCGAGCTGCAGAGGATGTTTCCAGAATAAATAACTTTCCCAAGCCCTCATGGGATAAAGAAAAATCATAGCACGACTAGTCTGATTTACTTAAATAAGAATGAATTTACTGTCTAGTCTCAAAGACTGAGACTTGGACACATGGGAAAAGGAGTGACTAGCTAGGCAGAAGGTCTTAGAATCATCTCCCCTGTAAAGTTCTAAGTCTATTGAAAACAGACTGTCTTAATTAGCTGTTCTTTCACTTAATTGAGGCTTATAAGAACTTAATGGAGTTTGAAGAGCAAAAGTACCTCAATCTGCACAATAGGCTATTTGGAGTCATTTTTTTAATGTGCCACCTAATGAGAAAGGCTGCTAACCACATCTGAGTTCCCGGTATGGGACGGAAGCAACTGAGATTGCCTAGACGGAGGCAAAACCCCTTTATTTATTTATTTATTTATTTATTTATCTGTAGAGACAGTCTCACTTTATCGCCCTCCGTAGAGTGCCGTGGCGTCACACAGCTCACGGCAACCTCCAACTCCTGGGCTTAGGCCTCTTTCCTCAGCCTCCCAAGTAGCTGGGACCACAGGTGCCCACCACAACGCCCGGCTATTTTTTGTTGCAATTTGGCCAGGGCCAGGTTTGAACCCGCCACCCTTGTTATATGGGGTCAGTGCCACAGGTGCCACCTGGCAAAACCCTTTTAAAGTAGGCTGTACAAAATATTCAGAAAAAGCGATTGATGATAGATTTATTACTTAAGTAGGTAATGACAGCTCTACTTGGCCAAACCATTCAAGAGCATAATACTGGCTATGTTGAACCCTGCGTGCAAACACTGATGGTCATGTGGTAAATCTGATTCATGGTCTTTTTTTTTTTTTTTTTTTTGCAACAGGCCGTTGCTCTGTTTTCCAGGCTAGTGTGCAGTGACCTAATAATAGCTCACTGCAACCTCAAATTCCTGGGCTAAAGTGATCTTCCTACTTCAGCCTCCCAAGTGGCCAGGACTATGTGCATACCACCAGGCCTGGGTCATTTTTCTATTTTTTATAGAAACAGGCTATCAGGCCGTCGCTCTTACTCAGGTCTCAAGATGTCTTCCCGCCTTGGCCTCCCAGGTACTTGGATTGCAGGTGTTGGCCACTTTGCTCTTGTACAGGTACTGAGCTAACTAAGTCTCTGGGGAACATGAGTGTGTCTCATCTTGAATTATGCAACACAATAGAGTGTATGTTTTTCATCGTAAATGTACTCCTTCAGGCGTGTATTTATAAAATTTAATATTGATCAGTGTCATCTGAAAATAATTTGAGATTCCTAGTATTAGAAAGGTAAGAAATCACAGGTGAGAAAATTCTCATTTGGTTAGGAAGGAAATGATTCTGATAGTTTCCTTATGAAATTTAAAACTTGGACTTTACATAAGGTATCATGCCTTATGATCATGTCATTTTTTTAATTTAAAAAGTGAAGCTGTGTGAATAATATTCTCACTTTTTTATTGTGACCAATGTTTGCTGCAGGGTAGATGTTTCTTAGACTGTGATTGTTCCAAATTTCAATCTTTATGTGGATGGACAGTTCTAATAGGGCCTTTTTGAATTAATGTTTGGAAAATAAGAGCATTCTGAGGATTTCTGGTGATTTTTGGAACCTCTATCATATACGGATGCCTGCCAAACACATACTTCCTAAGGAAAATAAAAAAGATTAATGAAGAGAAAAAAAAAAAAGCCACATCAATCAGGACAGACTATTTGATTTCTCTGGATTTTTGCATTATCCATTTGTAGTGGCCAGTAGGACTTAGAAATCTGATTCTCCTTCTCTGTTCATGTGGGAGGGTCCTTATTTCCCTGCCTTCTTTAGTGTTAGGCATGGACATGGAACTAATTTTGGACAATGAAATGTGAACATACGTGGTAGTGAGTTCCCTTTTCCCCTAGTCTCTGTTACCCTGGGCCCTGAGCAACGTTAGTGAGCCCTATCCCCCTGAGTTATCCAGGTAGTGGGAATGAGATATCAATCCTTTTTAATATTAAGCTGCTGAGATTTTGGGAATGTTTGTTACTGTAGCACAAGTTACCCTACATTGAAGTATGTCATTCATCAAAAGAAGATCTTGGATTGGACGTTTGTAATATCCTTTTCAATATATTGATTCTACCCTCTGCCTCTGAGCTAAGTCATAAAACACCCTGACCCTGAAAATCATAAAAGTGATGACAAGAGGTGCAAAGGGGAAGGAAACCGGGGGAGAGCATTCCCCCCAAACAGTGGGATGTGATCTGTATATGAGCTTCAGATATTTGGAGCTTAAAGTCTCAACCTTTCCTCCAGAAGCCTGTACTTTCCTCGAGCATAAGCAAGGATTTTTGAGCTGACTGCAGAGTTGTAGCAACTGTTTATACTGTACCTTTTATGCACAATTTTATATGAGCTTCCTTTCTTATCTGAATATAATTTTTAAATTTTTCTCAGCTCTGTTATTCTTTAGAGAAATTATAGCTACTTTGGATACAGTCTTGCGAATGCTTTAATCTGCCAAGATTCCTTCCTGACTACTGAGTTTGCATATTTCTTGGCCCATTCACAAACATCTCTCCCACACTGGGCAGAGACACATCGAGTAGGCCTGCAGGGATAGACATGCAAGCTGTCGTGTTTCAGATGTCATGGGAAGGTGTATGTTTCTTCACAAAATAGCTCTCAACAGAAATAACTCCATAGCAATAGAAGCTTATTTCTCAAAAACCTATGATAGAGTTTCATGTATGTGTGCCTGCCTTATATGTGTTTGCATGTAATTTTCTTCACAGTTAAAAAGAAAGGTTAAGTTTATAATCTGTATTTTCCTAAGCAGCACAGTCAGTACTGATTTTGATCAGGCTGCATTATAAAACATCACAGCAGGGAAATGAATAATCTGAAGTTTTATAGAGAAAGCTCAACAGAGATGGTCTAACAATATATTGTGGCTACATATGTGAATGTCTCATTAATGAGGATTTTGTCTTGGTTGTTTCCAATAAAAACAGAAGAATGAGCTGCCAAGAGTTCTAACAAACAGAGTGTCCTCAAAAGTTCGTGTTCCTTGGAAAAGATGTTTTAGTACGTATGTCCTTAAACTAGGTAACATGTAAATACGCCAAATCATATTCTCATATTTCAAGCAATGTAGGTTCAGAGAGTAGCTCATCCCAGACTGGAGCTGCCTCTAGATGACAGGTAAGAACATTTAGGGAGCAGACCTTTTCAGACCCTCCGTACCAGAGTGAAACCACCTCATAGGATCATTCTTGTGTTGTTTCCCTCATCCTTAAAAAATAAAAAATCAAGTTCATCAATTTGATGTGATCTTTTCACAGTGAATAAATATGGGCAGTGCATCAAATTATTCTGAGTTATGATAAACCCAGTGTTGAATTCAGGGCACAATCAGATACGTAGCTTTACAATTCAAGTTGCATTCATATTTCAAGCATTCGACTTGATTCTACATTTGCTATTCATGAGATCCGGGGCTAACTGAAAGTTATTCAGATATAGAAGCAATTCTGATGACTAGGTCACTGCATCTGGACAGACTGTAATCATGCTTTGTAATCTGTCAGTGGGAAACATAAAATTACTGGCATTATATAAAAAGCATCACAACGGAAATAGGTTTGCAGTGTGACATACAAACAAAAAACGTGTAACTATTTATGGACCTACACCTGCAGAATACAGTTAATTGCAAACCTTTAAGGCTTATGCTTCCTGTCTTCATGCTCTGCCATGGGGAGGAAGAACACATGTAACCCTTTCTTGCCTTTTTCTTTCTTTCCTTTTTTTTTTTTTAAAAGAAATTGGGCCGAGTGTGGTCACTCATGCTTGTAATCTTAGCATTCTGGAATTCAAGGTGAGAGGATTGCTTGAGGCCGGGAGTTGAGACCAGCCTGAGCAAAAGCAAGACCCTGTTGCTACAAAGAGTTGAAAAAATTATCTGGGCCATAGTAGTATGCACCTGTAGTCTCAGTTGCTCAGGAGGTGAGGCAGGAGGGCTGCTTGAGCCGAGGAGTTTGAGTTCTCAGTGAGCTGTGATGATGCCACTGCTCTCTAGTGGGGATGACAGAGCAAAATTCTTCCTCAAATAGAAAAAAAAAAAGAAAGGAAGACATGATAGAGTTAGCAAAATTGGAAGATACTTTTACACGAAAGCTCTTCAAGAAATTATATATGGAATACTTTGAAATTCACCTATTAAAGGTTTTTTACAAGCTGTGTGTCACACTCTGATCGTATTTTTATGGTAAATTTCCTTGAAATGACTGGGACGACCAAGGAGAAAACAGTTGTGGACAAGGTTCTTATTATTTGTCTTATCTCTGATTCATTTCTCTCTGCCTCTAAACATACCAGAGTTTTGCCAGTATAAATAAATTCAAACAAAGTTATTCTTCCCCGTGAAAACAGCCGAGGTGAGAGGTACAAATGCCTAATGATGATAAGAATATAGGTCACGGTGATAACTTGGCCGGTGTAATTATAAATTATGAACATTTCAAAACAGTAATTAAACAATATGTCAAGAATCCCATATATCGTCATATTATATTTAAAAAAAACAATTCTATTACAAGACAGATGCACATACATTTTTTTACCCAGAGGGCTGTTTGCCAAGATTTATGTTGTAAAAAAATTCCAAAAGCAACCAAATATTTTATTATTATAAAATTATACTTATGTAAAATACAGCCACTTAAATATGGTTTTGAAGACTATTCCATGGATGTGGAAAAACACTGATCATACACAAAGTGAAAGACCAGAACCAAAATAGTTATATACTATATAATTCTTGTGTACTTGCAAGATACATACTTTCTATTTAACTTGTTTGTTTTTCCTATGTCTGTTTTCTTTTTTTTTCCTTTTCTTTCTCTCTCTCTCTCTCTCTTTTTTTTTTTTTTTTTGAGAAGAGAATATTCTTTTATTAAAGTGCAAGTGGGGCTGGGAAAAAGATAACTTATGTTTTTAACAGCATTAAAAAATAGAATATATTTTTAATATATTAAAAATAGAGAAGCAGAGGAATTTCACATCAAGTGATTTCTTCTGTATAAAAATGTGTTTTAAACCAGGATATTTAAATGTGTTACAGCACTTAAAGAAAAATAATAAGTTTTAAAGTCCTTTTTATTTAAAATTCAACATAAATAGGTATCCGGTTTTAAAGCATAAATTCCTAGTTTCATTTCTTTTAAAAAAAAAATGATAAAAGCCTGTTGTGTTCAAAGGCATCTGAATGCCTTTGAATGACATATTCTCAGCACCTTCTTTGGTGGTTACCTTGAACTAGTGTGAGACTGAGTGACTACAATGTTTGTGTGGCAAGAATCAGTTTAGTTTGCATTATAATACTTCCACCTGGGCTCGGCGCCTGTAGCTCAGTGGTTAGGGCACTAGCCAGAAGCACCAGGAGTGGTGGGTTCTAACCCGGCCCGGGCCTTCTAAACAAAAATAGCCAGGAGTTATGGGTGTCTATAGTCCTAGCTGCTTGGAAGGCTGAAGTAAGAGAATCGCTTGAGCCCAAGAGTTTGAGGTTGCTGTGACACTATGGCACTCTACTGAGGGCAACAAAGTGTATAGTGAGAGTGTCTCAAAAAGAAAAATAAAAAGCTCTCATAGCACAGTGGTTACCGCTATAGCCAGCCACATACACTGAGGGTGGCAGCTTCAAACCGCCACCTGGTCCAGGCCAGCTAAAGGACAACTGCAACAAAAAATAGCTGGGTGTTGTGGCAGGCACCTGTAGTCCCAACTACTTGGGAGGCTCGGGCAAGAGAATTGCTTAAGCCCAAGAGTTTGAGGTTGTTATGAGCTGTGATGCCATGGCACTCTACCGAGGGTGACATAGTGAGACTCTGTCTCAAAAAACAAAACAAAACAAAACTTCCCTTGCTAGGGAGGCCTTTGTGTTTTTTAAAGCCTTTTCTTGTGTTGCTCCTTTAAGAAGTCAGTGTTACAGTTTCACTTTGTTTCAGAGAGGAAGGCCATCCCGTGAGCATAATGAAGAGAAAAGGTACACTCTGCACTCTTACCACTTTCCTCCAGCCTAGTGGGAGAGGACTTGAGGCAGAAAGGGTCGCCTTCGACTTCCTGGTAGTGTAACACGGAGGCAGATTGGGTAAGAATGACCAGTTAGGTTTCCTTTCAACTTTGATAGAAACTTGAGGCAAACCAGTCACCATACCACAACCTTCAAACGAAAGCATGTCAAAATGTAGTATAGTCATCTCTCGGCATGTGCAGGGGATCCGTCAGATCCAGGGCCTTCTGTGTATACCCAAATCTGCACGTACTCAAGACCTGCAGTCAGCTCTGTGGAATCTGAGTACAAGAAAAATCGGCCTGCTCTATACGTGGGTTCCATATCCAGCAAATACTGTAGATATATTTTTGATGTGCATTTGGTTGAAAAAAATGCACATCAAAATGGTTTATACCCATGCAGTATAAACCCCTGTTATTGAAGGGTCAACTGCATTTTCAGGTTCTAGGATAACTGGTCAAATCACTTTCATTTTTTTTTTTTTATTGCTAAGTTTATATGTATTTATTTCTCAATTTTAAATAGGCTCATAAGCTCATGCATTCATAAGGAAAATTCTAACTTTCAAAAAATATTTCTTTGTCTGGAAAAAACAAAAAAACGTGCAGCATATTTTTCCCTACAGTAAAAGTGTGTCAGAGTTATGAACAGTGAATAGCGTCTTTTGTGAAAAAGAAACACTGTTTGATTTTTAAATAGAGACACAGCAATTAAACCATCGTGAGTCAGTTACTTCCAGTTGGCTACTTAAAACTTTTCTATATTTTGTAGATTTTCCTCAGATAGCTTTGTTTGCTTTTAAACAGGAAAATAAACCTGGTGTGGCAGCTTTTATGAAGAAGTAAGAGAAAGAGTGAGTACATAGGTCGGGCAGGTCTGGGGGGCTGAGGACAAATGAGAACCCAGGCTCATTGAGCAAGACAGGAAGGGAAACCCAGGTTAAGGGAAGGAGGATTAGTCCTCTCCCGTGGGCGGCTGGGCGTGATAAGCCACATACTGGATGTTCTCATTTAGCGCACTGATGGTTTGGACCAGGGAAGGATAGATCCATCTCAATCCTCATGACGTAGCTGTTGTGCCATTCATGCATTTCATCCCTACTTCTTCATATTCTTTTTGTGTCAGTAAACCTAATGTTATGCTTGTACTTTCTTCAGATTTGGGTAACACAACTGCAACGTAGCCTTCAGTAGATGGCCAGATTTACACAGAGGTGCAAGTTCTTTTAGAAACTGTGCCCCCCTTCCCCAGTTAAATTTCCCGAGAGACCTTGTTCTGAAGTCTGCTACACTTGTTGCTAATCTGATAGGAAATGCATTTAATTGTTTGTCCACCTTGAAGGACTGGATGAGATCCTGCCACTGTGATGACACATATTCGATTAGAGTGGTCCTCCCAGGGTTTTCCCTTGACATCCGCTTTGTACCAGCAAGTGAAGTAATGATCCACAAGCGATGGTACCTCCAGCTCCGAGGCTTCGGGCTTGGTAGCCATGGCGACCCCCAGTGCCGCTACCCCCCAGCCTCTGGACCGGAGCACTTCCTCCCTGTCTGTTTTCTTTTAGAAGAGCATTTCAGTTTCTATCCTTTTTGGGTCGTAATCTGCTAGTTTAGTAAATAGTGTATTTGGAGCATTTATCCCAATATATTATCTGCTTTTCTATCTCCTTTTGCAATGAGTAGTTTTTTCTAATCATATCAACATGGTATAGCTATTTTAAATATTTCCTTATAATTCAATATGCATTTTGTTTTCCGTTTTGCTTTTATATACATCAGTTTGAGTGAAAATTTGCACATATTTATCACTGTTTTCTTAGGATGAACTTCTGCCAGTGAGGTGGTGGTGGTGCTTCTTCAGCCCCTTGAGACTTCCCTTGAGCACCACTTGTCATCTGTCCTCATTGTTGCATTTGGCAGCTCTTTGTCCTTACATGCCTAACAATGGATGTTTGATCTAATATATTGATGAATTATTTGTCAGTGTTCAGAATCATCAGATTATCACAGATGATCTCTGTGCTAGGAAATCTGTTTTGAACAGACCAAATGCTACAAATGCTTTTTGTGGGGGGGGGGTTGTAAAAACAAAAAACAAAACAAAACAGAATTTCCCCCAAACCAAGAGGAATATGTAGCACTGACTGTCTATGGCCTGAAAAGCCCAAAATACTGTACTTAACTGTCTTCACCTTCACAGAAATAGTTTGCTGTGCCCTGAACTGAAGGCACAGATAAAATGGTACATACGCTTAGTCCTTGTTCTTGTCAGACTTCCTGTATAAAATTTCATATTTAAATTTGCACATAATCTCATCCCTTATGAATAGCACAGATGCCATGATGCTTTGATGGTTTTGAAAAATTAATTCCTAGGTAAATAATTTTTATTTCTTTCTTTATGTAACCTTCGAGGATAATTACCATGAAAGAATAAAAAGTATAATTTAATAAAAAATGAAAATGTGCTCAATGACTTCATATATCTTAAAGGAAAAAGAGAGAAAACACAGAAAGTTGTTTTCTAATGTGCTGCCCTTTTTTTGGTCATAGATAACAAAAAGCAAAATGATGTAGATTTTTTATTTGCTGTATTACATAAAAGTATTTAGCCGTTAAAAATTCCCCTGAATGCTACAAAGCTGCCACAATTATGTGTTGCATTCATATTACTTGAATATATAACAGAGATTTTTCTGAGCGCTTCCAATGTTCTGGATTTTGTACTTTACACAGTTTTGAGGTTGGACGTGGATTCTACGCCTGACTTCCCCACCGACTTTCCATCTTTCATTTGTTCAATGTTTTCACTTCCCTAAACCCGTTTCTTCATTTGCAAAATGAACGTAGTATTATCTATCTCACAAGGTTGGTGGACCTGGTTTCCAACACAAAGTGATATTATCTCAAATAGGAACTAGAGTAAATGTATTCTGGTCCCTACTCTATTATAGATCAGTAAGTGGGAAAGTTACTTTATTATTCTGGGCCTCAGTTTTTGCATATGTAAGTGGAGATGGAAATAATCTGCATATGTTTGTCAAATCTTTACAACAATTAATACATTAGTGCCCAGTAAATATTGGCCATTTTAGTTATTTCTGTGATTTTATGTCTCACTGTATGTAGCATTTATAACTTCCGCATTTTACAAGAATATTAAAAAACATAGATATATGTAGATAAGAGAATATTAAAACTATTTTTATAGCCTTTAGTTGACTTAAAAAATAGACTGATTCATGGCACTCCCTGGGCTTCATAATTCCTTCCTGGGGAACATGCTGTGGTTACTTGTTTTAATTTTGATATAACAGACTTTTAGAGCTGCCTATCCAAACTCCGTGATACCCAGTTTTAGAACCATTGGTGCCCACATGGGAAGGGAAATTCCTGGACACAGTACTGTGTAGGAACACTCCTTCCTCATGTCAGAAACTCCTTCCTTGCCCCTAGAAGCAGCTCTTCTTTCTCAGAGAGTGTACTGAAAACTGAGTAGGCACGTGGGAAGATTGACTCATTTGCCACAGAGAACAAACATACGGACTTACCTGCATATCCATAAAGATAGGAAGATGCTACGTGGTATCATCGGGCCACGGGAAACGACAATCCAGCGAGACTGAGCTGGTTAATTCATGTCCACAGGAGGATCTGTGGGAATCAAAGATGATGATAACTAGGGATTTAAATTAAATTAAAATGTAATGAAAATTTCCTAGCCCTTACCATTTTTTTAGGGCAAATGAAAAAATTGATGTTAATCTTTGCTTTCAGAGAATACGGAGCCATTGATGATGTGGACATTGATCTGCATATTGATGTGAGCTTTCTGGATGTAAGTATAGCAATTTATGCAATATTGGTACAGGTAAAAGACATATTTTGATTCTAGAGAGGAATGTAATTTTTGGTTATAATACAATTGTTTGTATAATGACTATTAAAGTGGTTTGGAAAGACATACTGTGACTTGTTAAAGCAGCAGAAATTGTATGTAGTTTTTCTTTTGCCTTGATTCTTTTAATATATTCTGAAATTTATGGGCTCTTATAGTACTTTATTGTATCTTAAGTTTTCAATTTTAGTTTTCACATGTGGAAAGGAGATAACCAGTACTTTGGCCTTCTTTTCGTACAATAGTGGGTTTGGGGATAACTTTTTTGGCCCTTATAATTTAAGCATCTCTGTATCATAAGTTTTTTAAGTTTTTTTTTTTTTTTAAATTTTGAACTCTACAAATGACTAATTCATCTTGTACATGTATTTGTGCAGGAGGAGATTGCCGTGGCTTGGGAAGTAATTCGAACAGAGCCTATCATTGTCCGGCTGCACTGTTCACTCACACAGTATTTAAACGGCCCAGGTCTGTTTCATTTCTCTCTTACTTGGAATGTTAATTAGCTGTGCCCTGTTCCGTAAGCAAAATGTGGGTTCATTTGGTAATTCTGAGCATAAGCACTAAGTACCTTGATAATCATATTTAAATAAGCTTGCATCCTAAGAAAATGGTTTATTACCGATATAACTTATGGAAACAGAAACGTATAATGTTTACTTGTGTATGTTTTCAGAAGCTGACACGTGTCTGAGAAACAAATAACAAAAAACCCTAAAAGAGCACTTCACGCATAGTAGAAACTCAATAAATACACGTTTGAGGTTGTCCTTAGATTCAATTATTTCTGTCTCTGATTTTTAGATTTACATTTTTTTGTTTTTGTTTTTTAGAGAAAGGTCTCATTTTGTTGCCCAGGCTGGAGTGCAATGATGCCGTCACAGCTACTACAGCCTCGAACTCCTGGGCTCAAGTGATCCTCCTGCCTCAGTCTACTAAGTAGTAGGGACTGTACGCACATGTCCCCACATCCAGCTAATTTTTAAAAAATTTTTGTAGAGATGAGGTCTTGCTCTGTTGCACAGGCTGATTTCAAACTCTAGAGCTCAAGTGCTTATCCCACCCAAAGTGCTGGGATTATAGTCATGAGCCACAAGGCCTGGCCCCTGGGATTTAATTTCAATGTTTACTTATCCCATCGTTAATTACTGGTTAAATTAACCTAATTGTAATATATTTCTGTTTTTGACAAATGGAGATCATACTTGCATTTTTTGTTTTCTGAATCCTTAATGGATGATACTGCTATATTTCACCTGATAGCTGTTTAGAACAAAGAACCCTATTATAAGTCTTGCCAAAACTTATTCATTAAGATGTTTTTTCACTGCTTACTAATAATACAAACATATGCACAGCTGTACCCACTCATATTGTTTCCGTTATCAACTGCTGCATTAAAAAACCACCCCCCAAACTTAGTGCCATAACATAACTCTCACTCTTGTTATGCTCAGATGGGCAGTTCTTGCCATGAGTTGCTTGTGACTTTGCAGTTAGATGGTGGCTGGGGTGGATGTCATATCATAGGTTGGATGCCCAAGATGTGGGACTGTTGAATGGCTCATAGTTGATGCAGGTGTCATCTCAGCACTCAGCCGTGGCTATTTACCAGACTTCTACCTGACACCTGACTTCTGTGTGCGTGGTTTGGTCTTCTTGTACATGGTGACTGGGGCGGAATGTGAGCGTTCTAAGAAACAGGATGTGGAAGCTACTCGGAGAGGGCACAGGGAGTTTTCCATTGTCATCTGTTGATGTGAACAGTAGAAGAGCCCTCCCAGAATCAAGGGATAGGGAGCAAGACAGCACCCCGGAAGTGGTGGCTTTCTTTCATCTGCCACACAGATCTTACACATACCTCCAGGCATATCAAAGAACATCATCTACCCTCAGGTTTCACATGAATGGGAAAAATACTTTATCTTTCCAATTTATGAAATACAGGAAAATCTTTTACTTCATCTATTTTTGTATAGTACATTCTATTTAAATTAAATAACCAATTCTTAATACAATAGCTTATGCTAAGTGATGTGATTTCATGATAGACAACAAAAATGTTAAATGTTTTTTCATATAGAAACATAATTAAGAAGGGAAATAATTACTCCTATTTCCTCCATATTGAAAAAACTGAATGGTTTAGTGGTGTTTCTGTTCTCTTTGCATATGGGTTTATTTTAGTAATGTTGATATTGAATTGAATAAATAGCTGTACATCTTTTTTTTTTGATTATGCATCTTAATGTTATGTCATGAGACTGTCCTCATTAAATCATCTACAAAGGAATGATTTGTAGTATCCTCACAGTAGTTCAGCCTGCATGTGTATGTGTGCGTGTTTTCTGGCTATCCTCATACTTGGTTATACAGCTAACTGTTTTTTTTTTTAATTTAATGATTTGCTATGTGCCTATTTGATTTTATTCTGGTGGTGGTTACAAGAAAAAGAAGCGCTTATGTCTGAACTTTTTTTCTTTTAATATTTAGGGTTAAGAATGAAATTGGGTCTGTTAGTCTCTATTCATCCAGACCCCATGTGTGGGACATGTTACCACAGCTTGCTTTTTTATGGAATCTTACGATCGATACTTATTTACTTATCTTGTGACAGAATCTTGGTTTGAGGCAGATTTTCCTTAACAATACTGTCAATGATATTTTTTCTCACTTGCAACATTTTGTAAATATTCTAACAATCATTTTAATCCATGTTTAAATGCTTTTGTTATTCAGTACTACTACTACTTTAATATCACATCTCAATCTGTTCTTTTTTTATCTCTGTTGGTTGATTGATTTCTATAACAGCCTGCAAACCAAGGAAACCCGAGGGCTGTGCTTTGTTTTTTCGTGCCTATGAGTCACTTTTTGTTTTGCGAACAAGGCAAACCCGACCAAGTAAAATTTGTGGGATTGTGATAGTTTTCCCCCAAAAGAGCTGAAAACGCCTTAGAAACTTTTGCTAATTTTTATCTAAAGTATTTCAACTTTTTTCTGTGTGTAAGAAATCTGTTTTCATTTGTTTTGATTGTATTAGCTGAACTACTTTTTTCGTCTTTTCCTTGATTATCTCTTCTGTATTTATTTCTGCTTGGTAGGCCTAGGTCTTAATTCAGCTCAAGACATTTTATGTAAATTTTTATTGTTCCTTCCCCACCTGCCAGTCCCACCATGCAGACTGGACCTCCTCCGTCCTCCATCCTCTGTTTCCCTGGTTCTTTCGTCCGTCACAGGTGGGAACTTTGTTTTTTCTGATCTGTCTTCTGCTCTAGTAAGTGATTTTTCTTTTCATGATTCAATCTGGAATTGGCTGTTTCTATTATGTTTTTAATTCAGCCGCATTCTTTACTGATTCCATATTATTCCCTCTTTATCATCAAGACTGTTTTCATTCTATTTATTCAGTACCCTTTTGAATCTTGCTGTGAACACCCAGCAGTAATTGCCCAAGATTTATCATTTTATTGCTTATAGATGGAGTTTCGTTATCCTCAATATTATATTCAAGCATAAATGGAAACGTACTTCTTTCAGAAATTAGTGTGATTTGTGTATAATTTCTTCCAGTAACAAAAGAAAGAATTTTACATTTGTTCTTGTTCAGATTCAGCAGTTTGGGGATCTGACAGCTGGAGGGGCCGGGCTGGGAACTCTGTTGGGGTCCTCTCCTGTGTGACACTTCCTGCCACCAGCCCTTGCTCCCCTTCTACCTCCTTTCTGCTCACTTTGCTGCTAACGGCTCACACTAAGAGACCTTCAGTAGATTATCTGCGACAAATGAGCTTTCTCTTTCCTGGGGAGAGCAGGTGAGCACTCTCTCCACACCCTTACATGTGACTCATGTGGGGATATAATGGCCTCGCTCCTCCACCTCAAGGCCGGACAAGCTCTCAAGTGTAATTTTTGCTTCAGTTTTACCCTCAGGATGGGGCTGAAGCCAGGACTTTTCTGGAATTTGTACCATTGCTTGGCTTTTTCTCTTTTCCTGTCACTCTCCCCCATCCTGTAGCCTTTTCCCGATTTCTTCTGAGAGCATTTTTACTAAATTATTTTGCCTGTAATCCTCAGTCGGGGTCTGCTTCTGAGAGAACTTGACCTAAGATGGTAAGTCAGAAATGGAGAGCGAGGTGACTGTCTGCTCAGGCCCCACCAAGCCAACCCTTGGCCTCCTGCACTGCCCCCCACCCCCCGCCCCCGCTTCATTCTCTGCATCACGGTTCATCTGCCCCTCACGGTGAGAGGTGTTTTTGGTGGTTGGCTTCTAGCATCTGTCTCTTTCATAGAATAAGGAGTTTTGCACCAGCCCTTTAGGGGTTCTTAAGACTGGTTCCATCTGCTGTGTTTGTAGCAGAATTTGCTGGAAGTTCCTAAGATGGGCATGGCACTGCTCCAAGGTTCTTCTTCTTTTGCTGGCTCCCTTCTGTTTCTGTTGTGCACAGGTTATGCTGGTGCTTGTGCAATAGTTTGTACTCACATTACCATCTTCCTGGCAAACTCCTCAAAAGGCTATCTTTTCCTTGTTGAATATTCGAAGAAAAAGTTTGTTTGAAAATTCGCAGTAACCTTTAATATATGACTTGAAGTAGGGGTATTACCGAAAAGGAACGTGTAATTTATTATCCCAGAAGAAATAATTAGGTTTCATTCTAGTTTATGATTTGGATTATTGCAAGGTTATAAAAAAGCGAGAAACTATTTCTTGAAGAGTTTTTTACAGCGTATCTCTGAAGGTATCAGCATTTATAGTCAAACAAACTTGCAAACAAAAATTATGTCTAATTCAAGATTTAGACCGACCTACTTAGTCCTTTTTGAAAAGCATATACTTCTATGGTGCAGGAATGTGTGGATATCACTTATTTGAACTACAGTATTTGGCTAGAGCTCATCTGACAGTGTGTCTGTGAGTGAACAAGTGTGAGAAGAATCGAGCAAATATATCTCCTTACTCACTTGGAACTTAATGATAAAGACTATTTTTATTGTGTGGGTAGAAATATACTTTAAATATAGATGTAATATAACCTGTTATTCTTGTGAGTAAATATATTTTTTTCCAGGTGGTGCCTGTGGCTCAAAGGAGTAGGGTGCTGGCCCCATATATTGTAGGTGGCGGGTTCAAACCCAGCCCTGGCCAAATACTGCCCCCCCTAAAAAAATATATATATACATATATATATATATATACATGCATATATGTACATATGTATATATACATGTATATATATATATTTTTTTTTTTTCCAGAATTACTGATAATGTAAGTGTACTTTCTTATCTCAAGGACAAGGCTGTTTTTAGTTGAAAATAAGGAACCATTAACATTACTTTAAAACATTTTCTGTGCACATTCTGATTATTATTATTATTATTGAGATATAGTCTCACTTTGTCACCCTCAGTAGAGTGTGGTGACGTCACACCTCACAGCGACCTCAAATCTTGGGCTGAAGCAATTCCCTTGCCTCAGCCTCCCTGTAGTTGGGACTACAGGGGCCCACCACAACGCCTGGCTATTTTTACAGACGAGGTCTCGCTGTGGCTCAGGCTGGTCTTGAACCTGGGAGCTCAGGCAATCCACCTGCCTTGGCCTCCCAGAGTGCTGGGATTACTGGTGTGAGTCACCACACCTGGCCCCATATTCTCATTATTGATACCTCTATGCTTACATGATCAGAATGTTAGAATGATTTTCACATATATCGAGCAGTCTTCATATTCCAACCTTAATTATCTGAGTGAGAAGAAAAATTGAACAAGGTTTGCCTGTTTTAAAACATGAAAGTTTTAAACAGTACATTACTGTTCCGTCAAGTGCTGCTTCATTTCCTTGCCCCTTCAGAATAAACTCTGTGAGGAATTTATTATGTTTGAAGCACACTTGTAAATAAATTTGGGAAAAATAGTCATTTTTATAGTGTTTACTTTTCCTATGAAAAAAGGTGTATTTGTAGTTTCTAGTTTTATATATCAGTACAGTTAGGTATTTCTAGTAATTTTAAGCTGAGTTTGTTCCTGAATACTTCTTTTCTTTACTTTTCTCTTTTTTGAGACAGAGTCTCACTGCTTCACCTTCAGTAGAGTGCTGTGGCGTCACAGCTCACAGCAACTTCAAACTCTTGGGCTTAAGCGATTCTCTTGCCTCAGCCTCCCAAGTAGCTGGAATTATAGGTCATCGCACTTGTAGAGATGGGGTCTCCAGAGCTCAGGCAACCCACCCACCTCGGCCTCTCAGAGTGCTAGGATTGCAGGTGTGAGCCACCATGCCCAGCCTATTTATTTTCATAATTGGGCTTTTTTAGTCCAATTTATATTATAACTCATTATTGTTTACCAGGAAGCTATTAATCTTTGAAATATTAATTTAAAATGTTTAGATTTATAGAAAAAATTTGAAAGATACCACAAAGTTCCTATATGCTCCACACCCTGTTTTTCTGATTATCTTACATTAATAAGTTAAATGCAATCAATTATAATTATATTAATTCATAACAATAATATTCATTTTATCACTTGAATTTTGAAATATTTCTGGAAGTAGCATTTAGTGAACCCTTCCAACATGTTTCAAAATTATGGGTGTTTAGATTTTTTTTTTTTTTTAAGAGACAGAGTCTCACTTTGTTGCCCTCAGTGGAGCGCTGTGGCATCACAACTCACCCTTCCAACATGTTTCAAAATTATGGGTGTTTTTTTTTTTTTTTTTTTTTAAGAGACAGAGTCTCACTTTGTTGCCCTCAGTGGAGCGCTGTGGCATCACAACTCACAGCAACCTCCAGCTCTTGGGCTTAGCCAATTCTTTTACCTCAGCCTTCAGAGTAGCTGGGACCACAGGTGCCTGCCACAACACCCAGCTATTTGTTTTTTGCAGTTTGGTGGGGGCCAGGTTTGAACCTGCCACCCTCGGTATTTGGGGCTGGTGCCCTACTCACTGGGCCACAGGTACCGCCTGGGTGTTTTTTATTACTAATTTTTAGTAAATGTTTTTAATACATATTTTCCTAGAAAATTTATCATTTTGATAAGATATTGATTTTTGTAGTCATACATACTAATTTTGGTTTTTGCATTATTAATTTTTATAAATAATTTATATATTCTTAATAGAATATCTGTGTTTATTATTGTCTCATCTTTCTTCCTCTGTTTATATATTGTACAGATTTTCTCCAGTGAAGTTCTTGGGCATTTTGGATTTTTCTACTTTTTGGCCAGATCCCTTTTTTTTTTGAGACAGAGTCTCACTTTATTGCCCTCAGTAGAGGGCTGTGCCATTACAGCTTACAGCAACCTCCAACTCCTGAGCTTAGGCTATTCCCTTGCCTCAGCCTCCCAAGTAGCTTGGACTACAGGCACCCGCCACAACGCCCAGGTATTTTTTGTTGCAGTTTGGCCAGGGCTGGGTTTGAACCCTCCACCCTTGGTATATGGGGCCAGCGCCCTGCCCACTGAGCCACAGGCACTGAACTTGGCCAGATCCCTTTTATATCTTTGCCTTCTAGTCCCATTTTTTCTGTCTGCCCTGAGGAGATTGTGTCTCCTTAGAGCACAAAATGTTAGAATTGTTTATTCGCTTTTGAAGTTTGGTAGCCCTGAGTATGGAGCAGATGAGATTGGAGTGATGTCTTTTCTATTCCTGCTCTCTTTGTGTGAGGGTTGAGGTGTTCTAGGAAAGGGATGAATTGTTTGGTGAGACTAACACCAAATTCCTTATGTTTGTATATATGCTTGCATCCTGGAATAGGGGCCAACGTGGGGAGTAATTTGGGGGAACCACTTTGCTCTACAGTGTGGGGCATGTGTGATCTGAGAAAGTCCTATGAGCAGACAGTGTTTGCCTGTGGTGGGCATCTGTAGTCTCACCTGGAGTCAGAGGCAAGAGGATCACTGTGCCCATGAGTTTGAGATTGTTGTGAGTTCTGACATCATAGCCCTGTACCAAAGGTGACAAAGTGAGACTCTATTAAGGTCTTTGCTGTGGTCACCTGCTGTCCTTACTGCTGCTGCTGTGAATGAATGGCAGCAGGGGACTCTATAATGTCATCCTTCCATTTGAACATGAGTTTCCATTCCCTTTCACTTAATTAAAACACCATTCTAGCATTTTTTCTTCCCGTACTATTCATTTCTCTTGTTATCCCAGAAGATTCCCACCAGCAAACAAAGAATTCTTTCATTTAAAACAAAACAAAAAAAACCCTGCTTGATCTCAAATCTCTCTTCGGTTGGGACCTTACTACTGCTTCTCTTTTTTTTTTTTTTTTTTTTTTTTTTTTTTTTTTTTTTTTTT
>NW_003852400.1:45827993-45857961 GCF_000181295.1 Otolemur garnettii | reverse complement strand
GCCTCTGACCAGGGTTGCTACCAGTCGGCCATCTTCCCAGAATCCTCCACTACTGCTTCTCTTGACTGTTCGGTCAAATCTCCTGATGAAACACGTCTCTGATAGTTTGCTTCATTTTCTTTCCTCTTTGCTGTCCTCAAACTCACTCAAGTCAGGTTTTGAGTCCATCGTTGGACTAGCATTGAGCTTGTTGATGTCACCAGTAACTTTGATTTGCTAAATTACCCCATAACCAACTTTGAGTCTTTATCTTGATTGACCTAGCAGTATTTGATAAGAATTGTTCACTTTCTCCTTGAAAAAGTTCTTTGGATTTGTGTCCAGATCAGCAGCATTCTGGAATCTTCCATCTTCCTGAACGTTTCTTTCCAGCCTTGTTTGCTGAGCCAGCCAGACTTCTTTCTCTTCCATCCACACTCACAAAGTGCCTTTAAATATACATATATTTTGGCTAATCCAATTTATATCTTTAGCACATTCCTCTCACCTCAATGCCTAAGTGTTGGGCTTCTTAATGCAATTGCCCACTTCACTTTTCCATCTGAGTGTCAAGTAAGCATCTCAGATTTAAAAGAGTTGAATAACCATCCCCACCTCTCCAGACCCATTTGTCCTACAGTGTTGTACATCACAGAGGTTGGTGTAAGTTCATCCCTCTGGGTGCTCAGGCAGTGATCCTTGAGTTGGTCCTTATTTCCTCCTTTTTTCTTTTCTGCTCTTCAAATAAGTCCATCAGCAGAATCTGTCAGCTCTCCTAGAAATGTGAATCCAAAATGTTCATCACCTCCATGAGCCAAGCGCTATAAAAATCCTGCCTCAGTTCCTGATTGATTTTCCCATTTCTGCCTTTGCCCTGTGAGAAGTTGATCATCCCGTGCACCCACCCGTGGTCCTTCCCTGCTCTCATCCCTGACATGATGCCTTGTTCATTTCTCCCCAGCGAGAGCATGCGAGCGTCTCTCCTGTTTAGTGGCCTTTGCCCCCGGCGTTTGCTCAGGTGGAGATGACTGTCTTCCTGTCCCTTCTTACTGAGTGTTGGAATGCTCACAGCAGCCCCGTACTGCTGCCCTTTTTTGTTTTTCTCCAGAGTCTTTATCGCCTTTCACATTGTGTCCTATTTTCTTACTTGTTCTTCATCTGTCTCCTTCCACTGACTGCAGGTCACGGGGGCAGAGATATCTGCGTGTGTGTGTGTGTTTTCACCTTTCCACCTCCAGTGACTGGCACGGGGGCACACAAGCATACTCTAATTGGCTCACATCTGTAATCCTAGCACTCTGGGAGGCGGAGGCCAGTTGATTGCTTGAGTTCAGGAGTTGAAGACCATCTCCAAAAATAGCTGGGTATGGTGGTGGGTGCCTGTAGTCCCAACTATTCCAGAGGCTGAGGCAGGAGGATTGCTTTAGCCCAAGAGTTCGAGGTTCCTATAAGTTGGGATGCCATGGCACTCTACTGATGGTGACAAAGTGAGACTTTATCTAAAAAAAAAAAAAGACAGAAAATTGGTTAATGAATGATAAAGTGTTGCTTTGGGGTAAGTTATTAATTTCTTAAACATTATAGTTATAGATTTAAAGAAAAACATATAAACCTGATAAGTGTATGAACATGAGAGACTATATATACGTACAGTGAAAAGTAAGTCTATGCCTTACCCTCATCTCATGTTGTTGAATTCCAAAAATGACGTATGTGTATACTGGCACGTGTCTTCAAAAAGGAGTGCACTGGCCTATACAGGACCGTTCAAGCTGTTTCTTGTCTTGGAGATCCTTCTGCATCATTACACGTGTTATACATTTACATATATTATACAATAATGTATACTGACCAACCATGAGGATCTCTTGTATATATTGCATAAAGAGCAACGTATAGGACTGTGTGTACGCGGTCCTTTAAAGCGTGTGTATGTATAGGCACATGTATATACCAGTACGTCACTGTTTCTCCTGTCTGAGTTTCAAGTCAGTGTTTGACTAAGATTATTTTCTTCTTTTCCAGTGCCCACTGTTGATGTCTTTCAGATTTCCACAAAAGAACGGTTTGGATTGGGACATCAGCTAAAAAAGTAAGTTTTTCAAAGTGTAAAAAACGTAAATTTCTGCTGAAGAGACCCGAGTTATTGTTTTGCTTGCTTTTAAGAACTGTTTATTTAACAGCTTCCTGAAGTAAGTGCCTCAGGAGAGGAGATGGACCTGAGGTTAAGAGCTGCGCTGATAATTTAATTAGCAAAGCTCACCGAGGCGTCCGGGCCAGAGCCCTTCTGTTTGCCGCCCCAGATGCCCTCCCTTCCCTTTGATGCCCAGCACTCTATTTGGGGAGGCTGGCCTTTGTGGACCTTGGCTCCTGGGTCTCTGGACCCCTGATGTGAGTACTAGTCACACGATTAGTCACATCAGGGGTCTAGAGGGAGAGAAGAGAATAAGATGGGAGGACTTCCTGTCATGTTTTCCTCTCTAGTAGGTGGTCTGGAGCTGACTTCAGCTGAAGCTTCCTGCTTCTGTCCCAGGCTGCAGGCTTTGCATGACTCTCTCTGTGTTCTCTTGATGGTTCCACCTGCTTGTTCCTTAGGACCTCGAGGTGGCAACAGCTACTGGCCTTGGGTCACTGCACTATCCTACTTCACATGTCCACCTCTTTCAGACACTCCTGGTATAAATAGACTCTTCGTTTCCTGTTTGGACCTTGACTCATACAGTGACTTGGTTTGTCCCTTATAAATTGACTTGATTCTTCGAAAATTATATATATATATATAAAAAATTAATTTGCATTGACAGATACATTCTTTAGTATGTCATTATTACCCCATATGGCACTGCATTTATGTAGTCTCTAGGATTCTGGCACACTTTGGTATTTTTAATAGACTTGAGATAGAAATAAATGATAATAGGTTTTGAGCATCAGGAGGAGATGAATGATGCCCTTGTGTATTGCCTCATAAAATCTCACAGAGGCTTATTCATAGATTTTCTGCTGTTCAACTCTTAATTTGCTTTTGTGTTCTGGTCTTTAAGTCTATTTTATGTAAAAATCTATTTTTTAGAAACAAAAACTAAATACTAATAGAGCCAGATACAATGAAAGCAGAAAGAAATTGCATCTTAGAGTAGAAAAAGAACACAGATGGGGGCGCCTGTGGCTCAAGGAGCAGGGCGCCGGCCCCATATACCATGGGTGGCGGGTTTAATCCCAGCCCTGGCCAAAACTGCTAAAAAAAAAACAAAAGAAAAGAAAAATGGATGAATTAGAGAATAAGAACTTCCTTTAACCTTTTTTTTTTTTTTTTTTTTTTAAATTAAGTGATCCCCAGTATGAGCCAAGGCATAGACCTTAAGGGTCCATGGGTCTGTGGTTTGGTATGGATCCAGAGAGCTTGTTGTGGCTTTCCTTGAGGAAAATAATGATGTTGTCTTCCTGTTTTCCTTCGGTGACCTTCCACGCAGAGGGAATGTGGCTTTGTCCTCAGACATAGAGTCTAAATTGGGCCTCAGCCTTTAGTAACCAACCCCAAGGTCAAACTGACTTTTAAAACATAGGCATGTGCCTCAATTAGGCATGGTTAGAATGTAGACAATAGATTCTATGGTTGTCCAAATATCTGCTGTAAGAATTTGTGTTTATGGAGAATCCCGAAAAATTATTTATTCTTCTGAATCTGCTAATTTAACTTAAATGTAGATTCATCAAGAGACACCATTAGATAACTGTGTACGTAGAGATGGGGGTTAGGCCCCTCACGAAGGTGTGGACGACATGTTTGCTTTCATTTTAATGACTTGCAGTTTGCCATCCTACGTTGACCTTTATTGAGCAATAGTCTAAGAGAAAACACATTGCAATTATCTATCTTATTTTCTAAATAGAGAACTTTGGCTCGGCGCCTGTGGCTCAAGCGACTAAGGCCCCAGCCACATACACCTAAGGTGGCGGGTTTGAATCCCCAGCCCGGGCCCGCCAAACAACAATGATGGCTGCAACCAAAAAAAATAGCCAGGCGTTGTGGCGGGCGCCTGTAGTCCCAGCTGCTTGGGAGGTGGAGGCAGGAGACTCGCTTGAGCCCAGGAGTTGGAGGTTGCTGTGAGCTTTGATGCCACCGGCACTCTACCCAGGGGGATAGCTTGAGGCTCTGTCTCCCCCCCCCCAAAAAAAAAATAAATAAATAGAGAACTTATTGAGGTCATTTTATGTGCTATCTAGGGTCATCTGTGCCCTGGAGCGCTAGAATGGTTTTGAGCTTTTATGACCTTAAGTTGAGTCAGCAATGCTCAGATGTGGGTTGTGTGTAGACCACATTTGAAAGAAAAAAAGATCTTGTAAATTCCTAGTATTGGATTTAAAGATGTGCAAATACAAAATTAGGCAATAAACCTTTAATGTTTATAATTCTGCCTCTCTAAAACTAAACTCAATTTACATTGTACGTTTAGCTGATTATATTATGTAGTACTCACTTAACAAGGACTCACAGGAGAAATTTTCCCAGTTTTCTGTTCCAGGATTAGATAAGCTCTCCCAGGGCAGTTGTTTTCTGTTGTTTGTATGTTTGTTTTCATTGGATTTTACGTATTTCCTGCACGTAACACATCTTGGAAGGGTTCATGGAGCCTGCTTCTGCATTACGCCATCCAACTTGGGTACCACCTGATCTTGGCACATTTTTTTCCTGTGATTTTCCCCTCTCCAATTTCCTGTCTTGTTTTTAGGCTGTTCGGCTTTACGTACTTTTGTATGCCACTTAAGAGCTTTTTTGAAAAGGTCTGATGGGGTTGATCAAAACAAGAGTTACAAAAGCCAAAAAGTCTAGGAATAAATAGCTTTCCACAATTCATGGCTTCTAAATACATCATAGGGGCGCAGAAAAAGAAATTATTTATATCATTTTAATCCTGACAAATTAAAGAAGGCTATAAGCTGTGTTCACTGTTTAAGTACCAAGTAGAATATGTAATATATATATATATATATGTAATTTATAGTCCCAATCAAATGATGAATGCTTTTGAAAAGTTACTTTCTTTTAGGGAGACATTTTAGCTATATGGAAAATTGGTTAATATGGACTAGAATTACTTTTAGATGATTCTGATATACTTAAGTTTCCTCAATTTAAGCATTTTTAGTTGTGATCCGTAGGTCCTTTTCAGTCTAAAACTACGTAATTTAAGAAATTTGATTTCATCCTCACATTAATTTGTAAGAAGAAACTAAAATATAAAGAGCTTATTTTCCCAACAACATACAGTACGTTAGGAAGGCAGGAGTCTAGAATCTAGACCTTTTGTTACTGATTACGTATGTTTTCTGTAAATAAGAGACACCCTTTATGCAGTTTGTTGTTCTTTATTCTGGCGTGTTTGGGGTAGAAGTGTAGTCTGAACAATGCCAACAGCAAATACTTATGCCATGCTCATTATGTCAGGCACTTAGAATGGGGCCCCATGTGTACTAAGTCACTGAATCTTTACAGGGACTGTATCAAGCAGATGTTACTCTCACAGTCCTAGAGAGGTGGAGCAACTCGCTTAAGCCGAAGAGCAAGAAAATGATGGAGCCAGAGTTTGACTCCAGGACGATACTTTTGATCTGCCCACTACATTAATCTGTCTTTTGTATAATCCTAGATAACCTTTTCCTTAAATCATACATGAATGTATGTTTGACATTGAACGAATATTGAGAGAATGTGAAGTCAATAGAGCAAAAAGCATTTGCATGTTTTCTCCTAGCTGACCTGAAACAGATGCAGTGGTCAGTATCATTCAGGGTGTCTGTCATTCAAAGGGTGAGCGTATCTTAGACATCTGAAATAATCTTGAATTTAGATCAAGTTTGTGTTCAAAGGGGGGGGAAATATACCACAGATCTCCAGTTTTCCATTAAATATGTACAACATAAAATTAGGTATCAGTCTTTCTATGTGGAGTTCCACATATATAAAACCAAATTCCATATACAACTTAAGGTCAAATCAAAATAAAAGACTTAAATTCAAACGAATACCATTAATTCAATCTGATGGAGGATGCTTTGCTGAAGCCGTTTTGCTCCTACAGTTCGAATATAATACTGGCAGCTCCATTGCATGTCCTTTTAAAGTAAGCATGAAGAAGATCATGATGCCATTCACATAAATTTGACTTTCTCTATTTTAAACCGGCCTGGAAGCTTTATTTGTATAGCTGGCTGTGACACCATCTGCTCGTCACTTGGCATAAATGTGTAGTTTATCCTGAAATCTTACTTTTCTTTTTATTGTCAGCCCAATGGCAATGGTAGTGGTTCTTTGTGCCAGCACAACAGCCAGTGCGACGCAGATGTGAATACTGAAATCTCTCAGTGGCTCTGTTGCCAAGAGGTGGTCATTATACCACTTGTTCATATGTATACTTTAGATTACATAAATTAATTAATCTAAAGCTACAAATTAAACCCAGCATTAAATGTCTTATAAATTAACACCTTTTGTATCCAAGAATGTCTAGGAACCTGGATGCCAAGTTAGGAATTACTGAGTTTAGATGTTGAAAGTCACACTTTAGAATGTTCATATCCTGTGAAAGTGGGAACATTTTCCCATGTTGACCTGGTACCCTTAGTTTTGTTGTTGTTGTTGTTCCAGTTAACTTATCAAGATTAGGCAAACCAGTTCACACGGAATGGTGCATAGGAATAGCAAGTTTTTGTAGGAAGAAAATCTGACTGCTTGGTTCCAAGGGCGGTGTCAATGGAGTTTTCAGTTTAGGTACAGGGAGAGGTGATGATTCTAATATTACGATTACATTTTAATTCTACTGAAATGGTGGGTTGAATAAAAACTACAGACATAAAACATATAATAAAAAACTCCCCTTACCCTGAGCTCTCAGCAGATGCACTGCAGGTTGGGAATCACGGCTTTACCCGTGGTGGTTTTACTTCTTTTTTGTCACCACCCCGACTGCTCAAAGGACCCCAGATAATTCTGTGCGTGACTGTTCGTTCTTCTGAACCCATCAAAGCTAGCAGAAGAAAGCTTGGAGTAGAAAAGTGAAGAGATACACTTGTTGGCAACATGAGTTAGTTTTTTTATAATAAGGAATTTAATAATTGGCCTCGTACTAAGAGTCACATCTGTCCCTTTTGAGTAACATGCATTGTGCACGTGAAAACCCTTGTTTGACCATATGCACACTGCCATTCTGTAACCGTTATCCAGGCTAACTGGGGCAGACCTCATTCCTCCATTTGTGAAATGTGCAGATTAATTGCTTACTTGCGGGAGGGTTCTCTGTAAATTTAAGAGTTCTTCGGGAGGGTTCTCTGTAATGGTACCTCTAAAACTCCTGGTGTGCTCCCTGCCATATTGTTTACTAGAAAACAAATGTTGGCACTAGTTTTCTATCGAAAAGTGATCTGTGTTAGAAATAACTGAAAAGAGCATGAAAAACAGACAGTGCAGAAGGGATTTTTGAAAAGAAAACCAAAATGTTCAATTTATTGTACACTTAATGTTTGCCTGAAAATTTTCATGTCTACTTAAATATCAGCGTAGGGGGATCTACTTGTCCTGCCCCTTGTAAGGTGGGATGCAAAAAAGCCACCCCAGCCTGAGACCTTGTACAAGGTCAAGGCTCTGTTGAAGTTCACAGTTGACTTTCCACAGTTCTTTACCATAAACCAATGATGAAGTAATCTTGACATAGAAAATCCTGACATTTGAGAGTTACCAAATTCCTACCTTATGATGGTAACTAAAAATTTTAAGAATAGACAAAGTTTCTAAAACAGCATATTTAAAGGTAGATGGGCTGGACTAAAGACACAGTTTGCTGACCACATTTCTACATGAAGCCAATTTTGCACAATTTATTTATTTATTTATTTATTTATTATTCTTTTTTATTTTTACATATACATGTGATTATTAGGTTTCCACTTTTTGCCTTCACAGAATTGCACCAGCCCCTTATACCGAGAGTGGCAGGTTCAAACCTAGCCCCGGCCAAACTACAAGGAAAAAAATAGCCAGGTGTTGTGGCGAGCGCCTGTAGTCCCAGCTACTTGGGAGGCTGAAGCAAGAGAATCACCTAAGCCCAAGAGCTAGAGGTTGTTGTGAGCTGTGACTCCATGGCAACTCTACCGAGGGCAACAAAGTGAGACTCTGTCTCAAAAAAAAAAAAGAAAGGCTTAAAATTTAACAACAATAACAATGCTTAAGATAAGGACCAGAAACAAAAACCTTGTAAAGAATGAATGAAGATAATAAATACATTCAGATAAAAAATCAGACGACTGTTTCAAGGAAGTATTAAGCAATAATAATAATAGTATTGCCAAGAAAGTGACATTCACAAAAAACATTCTAATTTTTGAGATTTTGGAAAAATAAACAATAAGTTAATTGATGACTCTATGCTGAACCTCAAAGTATTCTATAATAGTCATGCTCTCATTTGACAGTGTGCGTGATTTATTTTTATATGTGATTTCACAGTTTTACTTTGTCTTCCTTTTCATGAAGAAAAATCCAGAAGCACATTAAGTAACAAGAAGTTGGCTTTACTTGTATCTTAATAAATAACGCCATAGGTCAGAAGTTAGCTTAATTAAAAGCTGATATTCAAGCTATACATAGCTTTTATAAAAGATTGCATATCAGCTTTTAATTATTATCCATTTACTAAACTGGACCTATGTTGTCCAGTTGGAAAAAAGAGACTAAATTAAAAGTCATTTATCTGAGTGAAAAAAATAAGTAAATAAATAACACCATAATCAGTAACACCAAAAAATTGTATATCCAACATCAACAGAAGAATTTGGACTTTTTTTTTTGCTACTCCAGATAAAGTTGTTGATCCTGAAGGCCGCCCTTATAATTCTCTGGGTATCCTCCTGGCTCTTCCATCACTTCTTCTATCATGTGATTATTACTTAAATCAAGTTAGACTATAATTTAATTATTTTAATAATTAGCAATTATTATTATTTCCTGCGACCTGATTAGTCACAGTAAAGGCCTGGTATAATTCCATGTGTGATGCTTGCCTTCATGTGAAAAATCTCATGTGTTTATTTCCCTTTGATAAATGCATTCTCTACCTACTGAATACAGAAATATTAATTGAAATGACCTTGGACCATGATAACAGAATTGCCTTTGGGTTGACAGAATCATGCAGACATTTGTGACACAGCAGTGGAAACAGAGCAAAGAAAAATCCAATTGCCTGCACAACAAGAAGTTGTCAGAGAAGAAAGTGAAGTCTCCCCTGCACTTGTTTTCTACTTTGCGCAGGTTGGTAACAGGCAGTTGCATCATTGTCTCGCCAAATGTGGGGCCTGGAGACTCCATGCTTAGAACATTCTTTCTATAATCTTGGCATCTACTTACTATGACTTCAAAGAAAGGACAGATTTTCATACATTCTATCAAAAGATACTCTTTTCTACAGTTAGAGTTTTTATTTCTTTAACATTTGGTTACATGTACTCAAATTACATTCTTTGTTTCTAATTGCATAGAATTTCCTCTAACACACTTAGTTCCAGTAGGGTTCTGGGATGGGGGGGAGGGGAATTCTGTATTTTTTTTTTCCTTCCTCTTTGCATTTCAGGAAAAATGGGATTCAAGGGCCTTGATCATTCTGCAGATACTTTTGATTTCAGTGTTAACTGGGTAGGCTGTATTAAAATGAGGTGGTATCAGCACAGTTGAGTTTCAGCATGACAAGTGGTGTCTGTGGCCTTTTAAGGCCATGATTTGCCCTGTATTAATTGTTGTTCAATTTTGAAGGTCGCCAAGTTATCCTCCCCCGGGGTGTGGGAAAAGTAAATCGAAACTGAAATCTGAGCAAGATGGAATCTCCAAAACGCATAAGCTGCTGCGGAGGACTTGCTCCAGCACGGTCAAGGCGGACGACACGTGCCCCGCAAAGTCGCACAGGACTTTCGGTCGCTCGCTGTCCAGTGATCCCAGGGCTGAGCAGGCGATGACAACCATTAAATCACACAAACTCTTGAACCGTTCCTGCTCTGCGGCTGTTAAGCAAGAGGACTGCCTCACTCTAAAGTCCCATAAACTATTGACTCGATCTTGTTCTGGAGATCCACGCTGTGAGCACAACACCAGCCTCAAGCCCCACAAACTGTTAAGCAGGTCTTACTCCAGTAATCTCAGAATGGAAGAATTATACGGACTGAAAAATCACAAATTGCTCAGCAAGTCCTACTCCAGTGCCCCCAAGTCATCCAAAACTGAGCTTTTCAAGGAACCTACTGCAGAGGGCAGGAGGCTCTCTCTTACCTCAGGGCTTATTGGTATCTTAACACCATCTTCATCTTCATCTTCCCAGCCTGCTGTGCGTAAATATTTTCATCTTGAGTTCTTACATATTAGCTAAGGTGCAGTAGAATATTTTTGGAGGGGTCAGATCTGATGGAAGAAAGCAGCAGGCCTGGTTTTCTGTTCGTTGTCTGTTGTAATCTACTTTTTTCCTTTGTGATACTGTTTGCCACACCAGACGTTTGCAACCAGCACAGAAATGTCAGTTTTGATTCTGAAAAAATCAATGTAGCCATTTACTGGAGAGCCAGTCCAAATTTCCACCATGGTAATGAGGTAACGAACGCTCCTAAAAAGGAAAATAAGTCAATTGGATTCACAAAACCTTTCCTTCCAAGCAAGCATGTAATTTAAAAGTTTCATTAAGCAGGTGCATCTAATCTCTGTTTTTCTCACATGAGTACTGCAGGACCATGTTTTTCTTGTATTAAGAGTAATCTTCCGTAGCCAGGCGTTGTGGCAGCGCCTGATGTCCCAGCTACTGTCGAGGCTGAGGTAGGAGGATCGCTTGAACCCGGGAGTTTGAGGTTCCTGTGAGCTAGGCTGATACCACGGCACTCTATTCTGGGCAAAGGAGTGACACTCTATCTCAAATGTAAATAAATAGTAATCTTTCAGTTTTTAGGGTATCCCAGAAGTAGCCCTTAAAGTCACTATACATAGAGAAAATGAGATATTGTAACTAAATGTATCTTCACTCACAAAATATTCCTTGCAGAGTTTTACCAAACATTTACAAAATCTTCTCTACCTGTTGGCCACTACTTTGTAGAATTAGGTAATGAATATTTTGTAGCTAAAGGTACATTTAGATACAACTTCCCCTTCTCCTTATGTATGGCGACTGGGGGCAACTTCTGGGACACCGTGCATGTGAGAGAACTTTGCCTGTGCGTCCTGTTAACTGTGGAGAGAACTCGCATCCCAGCTGCGTTCCAGAGCCTCCCTTGAAGTGGTTCTTAGTGTGCACTATATACTGAAGCTGTTTCTGGAAACATGGGCCAGGAAGTGACTGTATTAATAACTCCTTTTAGTGGTATTTGTTAGGATCAGGATTGCACAAAATTTATCACTAAGTGATTGGCATTAGAGCTAATTTCAGATGACGAACTAGGCCTTTGTTACGTATATTATTTGCATATTCAAAATAATTGATAAAAGTTTTTGTTTCCTTTTACTAAATGTATGTGTGCGTGTTGGAGGTACATATTTGTCTCTAACCATTAATATGGTTATACTCAACAACAGATGAAAAAATGATACTGCTTTCCAACAGTGATGTTACTCTTTTTTATTCTCACTGTGTCGCCCTTGGTAGAGTGCTGTGACATCACAGCTCACAGCAACCTCAAATTCTTGGGCTTAAGAGATTTTTTTTCTTGCCTCAGCCTCCCAAGTAGGTAGGACCACAGGTGCCCACCACAATGCCCAGTTATTTTCTGGTTGTAGTTGTCATTTGTTTGATTTTTTTTTTTTTTTTAGCAATGCTGGGCTGGGTTTGCACTCACCAGCCCCAGTGTATGTAGCCGGCACCCTAGCCACTGAGCTACAGGCGCCGAGCCAGCATGTTGATAATTTTAGGTGACAATCCTGCTTATACTCAAAGATAAGCTGTAGGACATGGAGAAAATAATGTTGAACAATTACATAATGAAATGTTCCCTGTGATAGCTTCACCCACGAAAGATAATTTCAGATATTCTGTAAAAGAAAGTGTCTTAATGTCGTCTCCTATGGCTGGGCAAATACATAGTTTGGTTTTGTGCCACTCTCAGTAGCTGCCTTGGATTTCCTTGGAGGAATAATTTCAGCTGATTGTAAAATAAGATTGAAGTCCTCTTGTGAAGAGGAATGAGCATTGCCAATGAGTAACAAAGGGGATGACTTTCTATGTTCATGGAAAGATGACTTAATGCATATTTGGTGTACTCAGGAAGATCACTTTTGTATTCACTGTTGCAAAAAGTAAAAGGCCGTAATTTATACATTTTTCAAATTAAAAGGCTATTTTTTTACTTTGCTTTTTTTTTTTTTTTTTATAGCCAAATGGTGCAAAATGCATTCCAATACGAGACCGTGGCTTCCTAGTGCAGGTATGAGCCGTAACCCTGTCCACTGTAGAAATATGTTCAAATCATTTATGAACTCGACTTAATCCTTTCTCCTTATTTCATTCAGACAATTGAGTTTGCTGAACAGCGGATCCCTGTATTGAATGAGTACTGTGTGGTTTGTGATGAGCCGCACGTGTTTCAGAATGGCCCCATGCTTAGGGTAAGTTCCTGTTGGTGGAATGATAGGGTTGACTTAGAATATAAATGACAAGGTTGGAAACACAAAAATTAAAAAGAAGATAAATGCAATTTAAAGTAAATGCTGTCTTTTGGGCAAATTATTTAACACATTAAGTGGCATAGTTTTTAAAAAAATGAGTTAGTATTCTGAATGGGTCTGTGAAAAAGCAAGTAGTTTAATGTTAGGAAAGTACTTCTTGTTATGTTTCTTGCGTTTTACCTAACAGCTGTCTACCTACACCTACGAACATTTAAATTGTGGAGTTTTGAAGAAACAGTGTTTACAGGTTTATGTCACAAAGATGCTTTATCAGTATTTCTCCAAAACTTCACAATTTAAGATGCTCACTAAAGAGAGGCGCGTCTGGGCCCCAAGGCAGTTAGAAGAGGGACACAGTAGCATCAGGAAAATCAGAATACAAACTTCCCACAATGCCAGCTTCTTGACAAATCAGAATATTATCAAGGGAATATGAAAATGATCATTGTGAACATGTGTCAGGGAGAATTATTCAAAAGTTTTCATTTTTGAAAAAGTTTTTTTTACAAAATTCATGGAGCACGTAATCATCATATAAAGTATACAGTTCAGTGGTTTTCAATGTACTGTGGTGTTGTACAACCATCCCGTGATCTTATTCCAGATAGTGGCATTTCCATTACCCTAGAAAGAAATCGCGTAACTGTTAGCAGTCACCGCTAATTTCTCCCTTCCATCAGCCCCTGGAAAATGCTGATTTATTCTGTCCCTATGGATTTGCCTATTCTGGATGTTTGATATAAATGAGAGTCATATAACAGGTGACCTTTCGTTTCTGACTTTGACCTAGTATGATATTTGTAAGTTTCATCTACATAGCATGTATTTATGCTTAATTTTTTTTATGGTTTAATAATATTCCGTTTTACGAACATAGCACATTTGTTTATCCATTCATCAGCTGATGAAATTGCTGGGACATACGTTAACTCTGTTTAACTTTTTAAGAAACGACCAAACTGTCTCAACAGCCGCCACACCATTTTACCTTTGACACATTTTACAAAAATGTGTGAGAGTTCCAATATTCCCTTATCTTCACTTCCTTTTCTTTTTTATTATTATTACCGCCATCTCTTTGTGTATGAAGTTGTTTCTCATAGAGGTTTTCATGTGCATTTCTCTAGTGACTAATGATTTTGAGCATCTTTTTATGTGCTTGTTGACCATTGGTCTATCTCTGGAGAACTTCCTATTTAAGTGTTTTGCTTAGGTTTAAATAGGGTGATTAGTGTTTTTATTGGTGAGTAGTAAAATTTCTTTATATAGTCTGAAAAATGGATCCTTACAGATATATGATTTGCAAATATTTTCTCCTATTTGGTAGGTTGTCATTTCATTTTCTTGATAATATCATTTGACACACAAAAGTATTTAATTTTGATGAAATCTTATTTATTAACTTTTGTCCCTTGTAGTTTTGATGTTGTGTCTGAGGAATCATTCAGAGTCACATAGATTTACACCCAGGTTTTCTTAGAATTTTATAGTTTATAAAATATAGTTTTATATTTCAGGCACTGATCCTTTTTGAGCTAATTTTTGTGCATGGTGTCAGACTGGGATCCACATTACTCTTTTGTAGGTAGATATCCAGTTTCCCCAGTACCATTGGTTGAAAAGATATTCTTTCTCCATTGAACTATCTTGGCACTCTTGTTGAATATTGTTTGAACAAAGACATATTGGTTTATTTCTGGACTCTTATTAATTTTATTTCCACTGATCTGTATGCCTATCCTGATTAATGTAGTTTTGTTGTTGAGTTTGAAATCAAGTAGTACAAATCTTTTTATTCTTCTTTCACAAGGTTGCTGAGACTATTGGCAGCTCCTTGCATCTCAGCATGAATTCTGTGTTTAACTTGTCCATTTCTGCAAAAAAGGTAGTTAGAATTTTGATAGGTTTGCATTGGATCTGAAAATCAATTAGGGGGCTATTGCCTTTTGCTGGAGACTGAACTTTTGCATCCTCCCAAAAGTCTTATCTTGAAGTGCTGATTTCCATGTGATGGGATTAGGAGGTAGGGTCTTTGGTAAGTGATTAGGTCATGAGGGTGGAGCCCTCATCCGTGGGATTAGTGCCTTTACAAAAGAGATCACAGAGAGATTTCTTACTCCTCTCACCTGTGAGGATGCAGCAGGATCTGTGTATGTTCCTACTATGGTACTGATCTGTGAATGAGGAACTAGGCTCTCACCAGACACTGCATTTGCTGGCAGCCTGATTTTAGACTTGCTAGTCTCTAAAATTGTGAGGAAAAAAATATTGTTCTTAAGCCACTGATGGTATGGTACTACATTAGAGCATCCTGAATGGGTTGAGACACCATATTAACAACATGACCTTGCCACCCATGACACAGGATATCTTTCCATTTATTTAGGTCTTTGGAAGTTTCACTCAATGTCCCTCTTTCCTTTTTAGTATTCAAGTCTTACACTATTTTTTTGTTTGTTTGTTTAGCAGACCCTGGCCAGGTTCGAACCCACCAACCCCGATGCATAGGGCCAGCACTCTAGCCATTGAGCTATGGGCGCCCAGACCCAAGTCAGATTCCCTTTATCAGGTTGAGATGAGTTCCCTTCTAGTCCTAGTTCATTGAATATTTTTTTAATCATAAAAAAATTTTTGTTTGCTTGCCATTTTTGCTTTTTCTATGCCTCTTGATATCATCATTTTAAAAGTTCTATTAACCAGTTGTATCATATTGACTTTTTATGTGTTGAATTTCTATTTCTGGGTCAAATCCCAGTTGGTAATGTGATATAATTCTTGTCTGCTGCTGGATTTGGTTTGCAACTTTATTCTTGGGGTATATGGATGTATAGTTTATTTTTCATGTGATATGTAGTATCTTCGTCTATTTTCTGGGAAAGTTTATGCCAAATTTTTGTTAATTCTTAAATGTTTGATAGGATTCTGCAGTAAAATCATCTGGGCCTGGAGATTTCTGTTTCAGAGGCTTTTAAATTTAGGGATTCAATTTCTTTATTAGTTATGGGGCCATTCAAGAGATCTTTTTTATATTGAGTGAAATGCAATAATTTGTGCTTTTGGAAGACTTGGTCTGTTTTGCCTCAGATGCCAGATTTATGGGAGTCGAGTCCTTATTATCCTTCAGATGTCTGCAAAGTTCCAGGGACGTCCTTTGTTTCATTCCAGATCTTGTATATTTATGCCATCTCCTTTTTTCTCTTTGTCACTTCTGCTAGAAACTTGTTAGTTTTATTTATTTTTTCAAAGAATGGATTCTTTCTTTCATTGGATTTCTCTACTGTTTTCCTCTTTCAATTTTGATTGTTTGTTTGTTACCATTATTGAAAGTGGGAGTATGGAAGTCTTCAGCTATTACCGTTCAATTGTCTGATTTTACCTTCAGTTCCCTAAACACCTGAATCATGTATCTGGGGGCAATCTGTGGCTGGGAGAATATATGTTTATAAATGTCACATCTCCCTGATGTTTGACCTTTCTTCATGGTCTTCATTGTCTCTAGCAGCAGTTTTTGTCTTCCTGTCTGCTTTGCCTGATATTAGTGTCACCTCTCTAGTCTCTGCTGGCTACATGGCTATTCCTATTCTGTGCTTTTATTTTTAACTTGTGTCTTTGAAACTAAAGAGAGTCTCTTATTGGTAGCAAATTATTGGATCCGTTCTTCTCTTTATTTTGATAATCTCTGCAGTTAAATGTAATTACTAAAAAGAAAAGTCTTCTGCTCTTCTGTTGTCTATTTGTATTGCGTCTATTCCTTTGTCTCCTCCTGCCTGTTTCTCTGTGTTAAATTGATATTTTCCAGTGTACACTTTAACTTTCAGGATGTAACATTTTAATCTGTTTTCTAGTGATTTCTTTAGGGATTGCAATTAACATCTTAATTTTTTTTTAAATCTAATTATTCCTAACTTAGTACCAACTTGATTGTACTAATGTATAAAACATTGTTCCTCTCCTCACCTTATGCTGTTATGTATAAATATGTAAACTCTGTCTTTATATTGTATGCTTATCAATATAGATTTATAATTATTGCTTCATGTTGTCCTCTAAAGCAGCAAAAAGTCAGGTGAAAATATTAAAGTATCAATATATTAAATATATGCTAATATTTTTTAAAAATTACATTTATGTGAATTTCTTTTATATTTACTTACATAGTTATCTTTACCCAAGGCCTTTATTTCTTTGTGTGCACTATCTGTTGCCCTGTCATTTTTAACGTGAAGAACTCCCTTTATTGTTTCCTGTGGGAAATCTCTGCCAGTGATGAGCTTTCTTGCCTTTTATCTGGTCGTGTTTTAATTTCTCCTTTATTGGTTGAAGGATAGTGGTGCTGAACATAGAATTCTTGGACGACAGTTTTTCTTTATTGTTTAAATGTCTCCCTAGCACTTTGAATATGTTATCCCACTCCTGTCTGGTATTCACGATTTCTGATGGGAAATGAGCTGTTTTTTCATGGAGGAGTCCCTTGTATAGCGAGGAGTCATTTTTCTCTTCTTGCTTTTATGATTTGTTCTTCGTCTTTGTAAGCAGGTCTTAGCATTTTGATTATGGTGTGTGTCTGTCTGTCTGTTTCTTTGTGTTCACCCTATTTGGAGCTTTGGGGTTTCATGGAAGTATACATTAATTTTTTTATGAACTTGGGATGCTTTAAGCCATAACTTATGTGAATATTCTTTCTATATCCTTTCTCTTCCCTTCTGAGGTAATTTCATTATCTGTATGTTTGCATGAAAGTGTCCCACACATCTCTAAGAGTTTGTTAATTTTTCTTCACTCTGTATTCTTGCTGTTCCCTATGTTAGGGAACTTTCATTGACCTGTCTTCATGTTCATGATTCTTTTTGTAATGCTTGCTCAAATCTGGCATTTTTCTATCATTTCTATCATTTTTCTATTATACTTTAAAACTTTTGAATTTCTATTTGGCTCACTTTTATAAATTGTGTTACTACCCTCTTTATTGAGAAATTGACTTTCTTTTCTTTATTTGGATAGTTTCCTTTAGCTCTTTAGACATTTTTAAAACAGCTGACTTAAAGTGTTTAGTAAGTTCAGCTCCTCTGTTTTCTCTTGGATCCATCCTATTGGTTGACTTTTTTCCTGTATATGGACTTTACTTTTTTATTTTTTTGACTCTCAAAAAAAACTCTTGGGCTCAAGCAATCTTGTTCCCCTCAGTTTCCCATGTAGCTGAAACTACAGGTGCCTGCCACAACACCTGGCTAATTTGTTCTACTTTTAATAGACACAGGGCCTTGCTGGTGTCAAACTCCTGAGCTCAAGCAATCCCCCTACCTTGCCCTCCCAGATGGCTAGAATTACAGACATAGGCCACCATGCCCAGCCCATTTTAGGTTTTAAACAAGCCAGTACATTGTACCACATCTGCATAGCATAGCAGGCAAGGTCCATGTTTTGAATTTGAGGAACAATAAAATGTAGGTAAATCTGAAGATAATTGCTGATCTAATATCTGTTATGGTTAACAGGTGAGACAAGACTGTTGGAGCTGTGTGCCAGGTGCTGTATGTGGATATTTGGCATGTTGCTCCCTTGTTTACCTTCCACAAAACTCTTCTGGTGTAGGTATTTTTGCTCCCATGGTGCAAATAAGGAGACTGAGATTTATAGAGGTTAAGGAATTTGTTCAAAACTACCCAGAAAATACAGGAAGAAGTTGGGCTTCGAACCTAATTCTATCTGATTTCTTCTGAAACTCGGTATCATAGATGCTTCCTGAAGTTTTGATAAGTGGAAGGCAATATGCCAGGGTCTGTGTTAACAGTTTTTAAGAGAAAGTTGTCTTCCTTTTGGAATATGTATTTGAAAAGATAAAACACAAAACTTTGAAAATGGTAATTCTGTTAGAACTTGTTTCTATTTCAAAGTTTATACATGTACAAACATGTATTAGACATGTATTAAAGCCATTTTAAGAACATAATCTTCTGAAAGGTTTTATGATGGATCTATTTTGTTGTTTTATTGTCGTTGTCATTTGTTTGTTTTGGGCTGGGGCTGGGTTTGAACCTGCCACCTCTGGCATGTGGGGCTGGATCCCTACTCCTTTGAGCCACAGGCGCTGCCCTATTTTATTATTTTAAGAGAAACATATCTATGTGTGTGTGTGCGTGTATATATATGATTCTTGCAATCATCTGTATGCCATTTTTTTGCCAGTCAACTTTTCTGTCAGTAATGGAATGTTATTCTGAAATCCAAATTAACTAAATCAACATCTAAGTATTAAATAATTATGCAGTTTTATTTTCATTTGATACACGGAATGTGTAGTTATGGTGAGAACGGGGAGAATCTTCTGAACCCCTCAGCCTTATCAACTTAAGAGAAACGTTTTTACTTTGTCTGTGTCCGTGTGGTAATCTTGGTCTGTTGCTTGATCTGTAGCAATCCCATTTTCATTGCAGAAAGTAACAGTAATGTTGTCAATGGCAAATACTTTCGGATATGAACAGGTGTTCAGAGTGCTTTACGTGCAGTGTCAAATTTAATCCTCATAATAACTCTGTGAGGTAGGTATTATTATTATCTCCACTTTACAGATGAGGAAAATAGCTGGTGCCCTACTCCTTTGAACCACAGGCGCCGCCCAAAAGAAATGTTTTTACTAAGTTGGGTGCCCTCCTTTTTTTTCATTCTCTAACTTTCTTGTATTGATGTTGCAATGTGTTTTTCTATAAACTTAGGAATTTTATATATATATATAAATTAAACATATAATTTCTTATGGGGTGTTAACTGATTCGTTGGCTTTTCTTTCAGTACACATGATGCATTAAAAGCTATACTAAGTCTGGAGTTAATAATATAAAGATAATAGATAATAACCCAGTTAACGATGTAAATGTATTACCTAAAACTTGGTTTCTATAGAATTCTATCCCTAACTTTTTTTTTTTTTTGCAGTTTTTGGCTGGGGCTGGATTTGAACCCGCCACCTCCGGCATATGGGGCCGGTGACCAACCCGTTTGAGCCACAGGCACCACCCTGCCTAACATTTTTATTACATTTGTTAGATCTCCCTCATATTTTTTCCTCTTTCTCCAAACCTAATGATTTTAAAATGGCATAAATCCTCTTTAACGTTTATTCCCCACCAAGTCCTAAAATTTTAGACTCTGCTTTTATACAGTCACTCTACTCAGAAATCCAGGTTAGCATGTCACACCGTAATACCAGGAACTAAATTACTTACAGTAGAACCTCCATAGCTGACCACCTCCCTGCA
This sequence comes from Otolemur garnettii, assembly GCF_000181295.1. Classification (NCBI taxonomy): domain Eukaryota; kingdom Metazoa; phylum Chordata; class Mammalia; order Primates; family Galagidae; genus Otolemur; species Otolemur garnettii. The sequence goes on along the minus strand of NW_003852400.1, from coordinate 45,838,038 downwards.
TTGACCACCGCCTTAAGTTGATCTAATTTTCAGAGACCAGGCATGCACCAAGACAAATATCAGGATAGCCGGCCTAGTTCCTTATGTTGACGACCTGTGCATGTTGACCTGTTTGTTCTAGAATCTTGGATGGTTAACTTACAGGGGTTCTACTATATTTAGAAACACTCCCGTGCTCCAGAGTTTACTTTTATTTGTAAAGTTGTAAATGTCATTGCCAGGTTTGAGTCCAGACACAACACTTTGATTCTGCACAAAACTGACATTAACATCAGGGTAATTATTCAGAGTCCTAGATTTTCAGGTTGGAGGTACAGTTGGTACTCTCATCAGAAAACTAAACCCAAACCAGATGAGTAGTTCTGTCCATTTTTGAATCGGCTAGAGTGTTCGTACAGCAAACAGTTTTAGAGGTACTTCTAAAACGCTGATTGTTGTCTTCATCAAGTGTTTTTGAAAACTACAAAAACAAGGATTTATTGCCAGAAATACTGCAGTTGAATTGGCTTCTAAATTCCTAGCTCCCTTAAGCACCTCCCTCTTGGGTGAGTGCAGTTGGTTTTCTTATTGGCGCACACTAAGTGTCAGCTGCCCGTCTCTGCTAGGGAAAACCACGTGGTTGTGTGAATTGACATTCCCGGGAAGGCAGGCCTGTGCCACTGATACTTGGCAATTGCTCTGCGTGTCCGTGGTTGACAGACTTTCCCATTTTCCACATCGACATCTGATGTGAGAATTGTGATCTCATTTTCTTCCTTTGCCGTGGGAAAAGGTCCTTCATTACTTGCTTTGACTGGTTTAATCAGGCCTGGGATTCTAGAGTGCTGATTCCTAAATATATTTGCAGACGTCTTTCACCCACTTAAGCGTGATGCCCAGTTCTGTTGAAACAAAGACAACCAAGAAACCTGAGAATCTATATTTTTGTGTAGTCAGCCTTCCTATGGACCTTGGGGCAGATGTTTCTAATTAAGGATTCTATTTTCTGAGTGAAATTAATAATATCCAGTTATAATCCGGTCACAGTTTAAGGCATTCTCATGAAAATTTATGAGAAACTTGAGCATGAGGGTAAACCTAGGTATGTCACATTTTACTTTCTAAGAGTAAAACAGGTAGGTTGTTTGCATTCCAGTCACACTTTAATATTTAAAGAATGGATGAAAAAGCATATTCTATTAACACCTCCCCCGTCACAGAAGTTCAGAAACACAAACCATACTAAAATAATGATTATGCCCAGAAACTTAGTTCAAAAGCAGAATTTCTTTTAAAAAAACAATATCCAACTGAACAGAAATTAGTTATAATGTTCAAGCATCTTTTGTTGTATGTGCCAAATAGGGGCCTCCATGGGTTCAGGTTTAATTAGACCCGATCCTACCTTACTGCGAATCTGCCTTAATTGTGATGGGATTTCTGGCTCTCTTAATGGATGGTGAACCTTTCTGTGCCCTGAATATGTCCTTTGACCTCAAACAGAACCCCAAACATTAACCATAAGACTGTGAATATGGAGAAATAAAAGACTCACAAGTTTTGTGGTCCTAGAAGATATTCATATAATTATTTTCATATTTTTCCAACACCAATTTTAAAAACAGAAATTTGTATTTACCTTGCTTGTTTCTTTTTTAGTAAGAATGATTGAAGCAATAACTTCAGAGTTTTGATAAAATATAGATATGCAAATAAAATATGCTTCAAAGAAAACTATTTTTTGTCAGATACTTAATCTTTGTATCACATTGAGTCAAAGCAGGTAACAGAGATGGCTTTAGGTTGTCTTCTATTGGTTATATTTAAGCAGCTCTCCATCCCTCCAGGAGATTTTATAAACCTTATCTCACTTGGTCCTGGTCTAGACTTGAAGAGCTAGGTATTATTTTTATTCTCTTTTTACAAATAGAGAAAACCAAACCACACACATGCTCCACCTGGAACAAGCTCCACTTTGATACTATTTTATACATGGGCCTCATGTAAGGTATTTTGTTTGAACAAAAAGACCATGGCAGAATCATTTGAAAAACACTCACTGATACCTGGCTTATCTCTCTCTATAGTTAGATTCTTTAGAGTCGTATCATTTCTATTTTCCGTAGAGGGTAATTTAAATTCATTGAAAACACAACTTTTCTAAAATACAGTTGGTAGTTCTAGAATACCCCTTTGGGCTTAAAAACATTTTTAAAAATATGTTTTTATTGCCCACATTTAAATTGCTTTTAAACATTTTTTTTTAATTTAAATAGCTTTGATTTCAAATAAACCTAGAAATATATCCATCATAGCCAAAAATTTCTGAAATAAATCTTCAGAAGTAGATAAAAATTACCCACGCTTTTAAATGATCCCTAATGAATATTATGTAGCAAATATGTACCTGTTGATAATAGAAGGACTTGCCATAGATTCACAGTCTCAATTATTGAAATTTATTCTTCAAGGTAATAGAATTTTATAATATACAATATTCAACTTTCAAATTGAAACTAATAGATGTGTTCCAAATTTGAATTGATAATGTACACACTTGGTTCTATTTAGGCGTACATACTTTGCATTGATTGTAGCTCTTAAATGACTATGTGCTGTTTGAATTGATGGCAGCGATTGCTGGGCTAATAAATACATGGGTCTTTAAGAAAGTTTGGAGATACACAGAAAAATTAAGAAACATAAAATCTTCATTTGTTTCCAGATGAAGCCCTCTCCCAACACCGAAAAGCTAGTTGAAACTTGCATAGGTGAATCAGAAAAGATACTGTCGACTGTGTTTTGGGGTGTGAAATAGTGGACCATAACATAGTCTGTCCCAAAACTTTTGTAGTGACCCAGCAGCAGAATTTGTCAGGGTGAGGGATTGAATGGGAATCAGTTTAACGTGGGATAAGGCTAGTCCACAATTTAACTATGTTTCATTATGAAAAAGTGACTCAGTTTCTTTTCCTTGACTAACATATTCCTCTGTGAGCAGAGACCACCTAATCTTGACCACTTCTGGCAGTTTGAGAACTTTTTTTTAGGGCACCGCCTTGTGTTGACATTTTGAACTTCTCTCAAGTGTGGGTAAACAAGGAGCGTGGACTACGACTCTGCAAAAATAAGTCTAAAAGTGCACACATGCCTGCCTCAGAATTAAACCGATTTACATCTTATATCCTGAATACGCCTTGAACCTTTCAGTAAAAACAAGCAAAAGATAAAAGAAATTGTTACTTTTTAATAAGTTAATTTGTTCTTTTTTCTTTCTTTTAGAGATGAGTCTCACTTGCTGAAGTGTTTTATTTCATTTTACTTCCCTTGTTTAACAGTTTGGTACCAGAAAAGTGGTTTCTCTGGTTATGTTTCCCAGAATGAGTGTGTATACATACGTGTGCACATCCATCTGCACACACACATACGTGCAAACGTAGATACGTACATATTTAGATGATCACAAAGTAAACGTGATTGGTTATTCGGGGTTCAAATGAAAGTCAGTCACACCTCATTTTACTAAACGAGCCATATCCTATTATTTAGCTTTGAGGCTGATAGATTTTAGTCTCCTAAAGGTGATGGTTATTCGACAAGAGCGTTATTAAAAACATAATGCCTTCTGTGTCATTATTTATTTCCTCAGCGTACTTTGGGCAACTGGTCGTGAATAATTTCCTAGAGCTCTTTATGATATTCAAGGCTTATCTTCTGCTTGGATTTTTGTTTCTAGACAGTTCTAATTGTATTCAAACACCAGTACAGCATTTGGCGCTATAGTAAATACGCAGTTGCTACTCTGATTTCAGATCATGCCACACTCTCAGCCCCAGAAAGTGAACAAATTTAATATTCCCAAGGGAAATTGAGGGTGAGACCTGTACACACATAGATACACACTAATAATAGAAGAAGGTTAATGCTGAAGTACCAAGAGTACTAGGAATTTTATAATATATAATATTATAATTCTCATTTCCGATATGAAGGATGTGCAGAATGAGGCTGTGCTTTCCTACTGGTTAACCAGTAGACCAAGTTGTCCTCGGAAAGAAGGCAGCGCAGGAGTAGTGGCACTCACAAATGCCTTTGTCCGCTGTGCAGAGGCGCTGTGGATCGCCTCGTGCTAGGCTTCATCAGCTACCTAATGCATTGTAACTCGGGAGATAAGATAAATCAAAAGGATGACACTGTATTAGATTTGAAAGATGAGAGCTCTTCCGAAGTAATTGCAGAGTGTATATTTCAGTGCTATTGACTTCAGGAGGTTATTGAAGTCAAAAGTCTTTGCAACCAAACTAATCTTTCAAGAGATGGGTAGCAAGTAAGCAGGATCACACTTTTTTCCTCCAAAGGAAATTTCCTGGGAAAAGGTGGAATTCTCCCTCGTACATTTGAACCATACCATTTTTGTGTTTAATCTCGTCTTTTATTGTATCACCAACTTTGGTATTTATTTTAAATGCAGCTCACGTGCAAATGCATATTAAGCAGGAGAGACGGATTTTCTATTCAAGGATATTTTCCTCTGTTGCGAAATTGTTTTGAGCACAAGGGCCTGAAACTAACTGAAATGGGTCATTTCTGATGCTCATTGTTGCCAGAACTTAAGAATTCATTCTTTATTAAGTAAAGTAGTATGATTTCCTTTTTATAAAATGTCCCAAACTTTGCATTTTCTGTTTGTTATGTGAAACGTTATAAATTAAATTTAGGAATGGAGAGAAGGCAAGGATGTCGAAATTGATTGCTCTGTCTTTTGCAGCCCACTGTGTGTGAACGGGAGCTGTGTGTATTTGCTTTCCAAACCCTGGGAGTAATGAACGAAGCTGCTGATGAAATAGCAACTGGCGCTCAGGTAGTTTATGTGACACTTCATCGTTTCACATTTTGATTTGAAAAATTGGTTCCAGTCCATTGGTTAACTTTACCCCGCTGTTCCTTGGGGAAGTTTTTTGGTAGTTTCTTATTAAAAGGAAAGCTAGCATTTGATGTTTTTTTTAGATTTCAACTAAATTTTCTCTCCTCATTTAATGTATGTTTTGCCGTTTTGCAATTGCCAAGGGGAGAAATTAGACCAGGTTCTACTGTATGAAAAAGAAACGTATTTCTTCCTTCCATGGTGAAGTTGAGATATCGAAACCCTCCTATGTGCTTTACGTAAACCGTATCTGTAAAGGCATACTACCATACGGTGGGAGCCAATTTATTTTGAAAACTTAGGTGAAACATAATAGGCAGAGCCTATAATAAAAAGATAGTATTCAGTTTTACAGAAGCAATGTGCATGAGATTGGAAGAAAAGGAATTCTGTCAACATTGCAGTGTTTTTTTCACTTAGCCTGACCAAACTACCAATTCATCTATAAGAAAAAAGTGGAGAAAACGTTTCAAAAAGTTAATGAATGTTAACTAAGAGAGGCTATACCAACCGTATCTGGAAGCATCTGGAATGGTACAATGTTTTAACACAATACGGTATTGGCAAAAAGTGGAACGGCAGCTCAGCACAGTATGGATCAAGTTATAGACAAATTGAATACACAGGGTGAACGGAAAGGGCGTGTGCAGTTTAAAATAGTTTAACATAGTAAATTGCACACGCACTTTGTGTGTTAAAGTAGGTATCGTACCTTCCCTTACCAAAGAACTATAGGTGGGAGCAAATAACCTGCAACGGTTGGGACTTCAGTTCAGCTCTTTACCTTTCTAACTATTACTGGAATTTCAGAACTTGGTCTTAAATTTGCATGGAACAACAGATTTCAATGGCAGCTTACTGAATACAGACCAGAGGACAGTAGAACTGAGTGTGCATAGTGCATCAGGTGTTTGCTTCTATGCGGTTTATAAATCATAAAGGGAAATATGAACAGCTTTCTATAAACATGCATGCTTTGGGTTTTACTTGAAACAACAGTGAAGACTAAAGCATGAGAGAATTTCACAATCATAATTACATAAAAACTCAAAAAACTGAGGAAAAAGTGAAGAGTGTAACAGATTTAATAGAGGAAAAGATGCAAATTCATAAAACATGGACGTATAGTTCAGTAAAGGGACATAGGAAAATGTCAGCTGGAAGCCAGGAATTCCCAGCCTCTTGTTTATAAAATTCACAAAGGCAGATAGGAAAAATGACCGTGCAGCAGACAGACATATCGTCGTTCTTTCAACAAGTATGGAATGTCTACTGTGTAGTCGGTGTTACCCCAGAGGAAGGTACAAGAGTTCATTAAGATAGATGACAGCCTAGACCTTATGGATTTACGTGTCCCTGAACTTCATTATTTTACTGATTAACGTGTGATGCATTTACTCGATGATATATTAAGGCCAATATTTTGTATATAATTTGATTACAAATAAAAATAATTCAAACAGTAGAGAATTAGTCTTAGTCTTATGTGGCATGGAAAAAATTATTCCATGACTAATACCAATTTAAAAAGTACACCTTGATATGACTCCTACATAAATTTGTGTGTTTATGGCACTAAGAATCCCCAAAACTAAGAAAATAACTAATATATACTTAGAGGATTATGTGGAGACTCTTCTTCTTTTCTTTTCATCCTTTGAAAGTAATACTGTTAAAAGCAAAAAAAGACACAAATATACGTGCTATTTTATAGCTATGTACAAATAAGTAATATCTTACAAGGGGTGGCTGTATGTGTGTGAATATACATACCTGTATATTTACAAGTATGTATGGATGGATGTATGTATTTGCATATATCTTAAAATTTCTTCAAGTAATCAACTTACAATTTGGTGATTTTACTGGGTATGAACTTCTTTTCAAGCAACAAAATTTAAAGCTAGAAATAAATTATTGATTAGAGGGAAGATTAGCATCATGCTAGCAGTAAAGTAGGTTGATAAAAATAATAGGTGGCCTTTTCTCCTTGTAATAGTTATATCTCTAAAAATAATGGTTCTCAAATAAAAAGAAATATTAAACTGTACATGTATAATGACAGTTATAGAGCACAAATGTTTGGTCAACTTAATTTAGTGATTTAGCTCTAAAGATCAGACAACTCAGTGATTTCTTCTTCAAAGACAATATTCTTTTCACTGCTTTATGTTTTTAAAGCGGATTCCCCTACATTCTCATCATAATCTCCTTTTTCTAAACAGAAGAAAACTCTGCCTCATTTGTTTCATTGCGTCAGTTGACCCCTGAATTTTAAATAGAGTTCTGGGGGCTGCAGTGACATTGCTCAGGACCGGTGCAGGAGACTTGCCTGGGATGATAACAGTGTCCTGTGGTTCAAGCAGCCACCATTCCAGGCCTCCAACTGTTGCTTTAACCAGAACAGTTCCATTTTATTTATTTATTGTGCTCACATGTAAGATTTTTAAAAAGATGACTATGCATTGTTTGACAACCACTGGTTTACAATTCTGAGCCCACTGTCTTTTTCCTGCTGCACTGTGTATCGGGCAGCTACCCTGGCAGGGCCTTTTTTTTACCCATGTGGACCTCCTATCAGTAAAATGCTAATGATTGAATTTATCTCATTAGCAGAGTCCTGAGGCCTTTCATACCTGAAAGTGGGGGGAGGGGCATGGGGTTGCTCAACCAGTTGAATTGCAAGTAATATCATGTCCTTCGGAGGCACCTGATTCAGTAAACCCACAGACCTTTCATCTTCGCTTGTATATGGTACAAGTGCTTGCTTGAATTTAATATTTCTTTGCATTCCTGCCTTAAGTATCTTAGTTATCCTCCAAATTGCTTGTTCAATCATATTATTCAGTCTAAAAAGAATAAATGTTTATCACTTGTTGTGTGTAATACTTATCATATATGCTAAGGTACTAGTTAGAATATTCAATTTTTATTTATTTATTTTTTGGCCAGGGCTGGGTTTGAACCTGCCACCTCCGGCATATGGGGTCGGCGCCCTACTCCTTTGAGCCACAGGAGCCACCCAAGAATATTTAATTTTTAAATACTGGAATTGGGGAAATAAATCATTTGGGCTAATGGTAGTTACATGTTGTCTTTTACTTCTTAAAGTGGATGTTCTACTCCATGAAATATTGAGAAAAATTGAGATTTGTATATTGAATACAAATCCAGATAGTATTATATGAACTTTTTCTTTCTTTCTTTCTTTTTTTTTTTTTTTTTTGAGCCAGAGTCTCACTATGTCATCTTTGGTAGAGTTCTGTGGCATCACAGCTCACAGCAACCTCCAACTCTTGGGATTACATGATTTTCTTGCCTCAGCCTCCCAAGTAGCTGGGAGTACAGGTGCCTGCTACAATGCCCAACTATTTTTTTTATTATAGTTGTCATTATTGTTTAGCAGGCCTGGGCCAGGTTTGAACCTGCCTGCCTGGTGTATGCGGGTGGTGCCCTAACCACTGATCTATGGACGCCAATAAACTTTTTCTTCATTAAAAACTCTAATTTCAGGCCTAGCATGGTGGCTCACATCTGTAATCCTAGCACTCTGGGAGGCTGAGGTGGATGGATTGCCTGAGCTCAGGAATACAGAGACCAGCCTGAGCTAGAGCAATACCCCCATCTCTAGAAATAGCTGCATGTTGTGGCAAGTGCCTGTAGTCCCAGCTACTTGGGAGGCTGTGGCAATGGAGTGAATCACTTGAGCCCAAGAGTTTGTGGTTGCTGTGAGCCGTCTTGCTAGCAACATAGGGGTGACACAGTGAGACCTCGTCTAAAAAAAACAAAACTCTAATATCAGCTTCTGCAACAGACAACTATAAAATCATAGTGACTCAATGGGATATAATTTTATCTATCACTTTCACACTGTCTGGTTAGAATGTCTGATAGGCCACTTTCTATGTGGTGACTAAGGGACCTGGGTTTCTTCCATGCTGGTCTCTGCTGTTTTCTGTCCCTGGCATGTGATAGCGGGGAGAGAGGAGGGGTAGAGAAGGTGCACCTGTCTCCTCACCACTGTAAGGCTAGAGTAAAGCTAGTCATAAGAGCTGATTCAGGTGAAAGAGGTGGGAACGTCCCTTTTCTATTTGGACTTTTATAATGCTTCAATGACATACCGTAACATAATTTTTAAAGGTTTATTTTTTTAATAAGAGTATATCAGTCCATACCCACCCCCCCCACACACACACACAAGTGTCAAAATGGTTGTTGAACTGATTTCTTCTTTCTCAGGAATTCTTGTTGGGGGTTTTATTTCATTAGAAATAAAAGAAGAGTACCTGGGTTAAGATGCGTTTCTTTGTGGTAGAAGGAATTTAAGGAGAGGAAAGGAAAACAAAACAGAGTTCTGTCATGTCCTCATTTTATCTGTAGCTTGGAATCTGCCTTATAGGGTACCTATGTAGGGATGTACACACACACACAGATGGAATAGTGTGTCGGAAACATGAGCTGTTTCGGTTCTAATGTTTTCTGAATGAGTTCTGAATGTGTATATCTATCTACTTAGAGCATGTTGTGTTCTGTGGCTCAGGGTTGCTCATTAATTATTTTAGGTCGTTGAAAATTGGGTATCCTGTGATGGGGTGGGTGTGTCTTGTGAATACACACACAATGGGGTGAGCCCTATTGCCGTTGGGTTACGGTGTCCCTCTCATAAAAAAAAATCAGGAGAATCAGACATTGTTCCACTCTTACTGTGCATTTTTTTAAATTCCCTTTTCAAAAACTTTCCCCAAATACCTCTCCGTACAAAGATAGGTATGTGTGTGTCTCTGTATATTATATGTGAATATATATTGCTGCCTTAAGTCACTTGTATTTACACTATAAATATGACCGTTCAAGTGGATTCCCTCCATTTGGCCACTATCAGTTTTCTTGATTCAGCTGCCAGATATATATTGTTTTGGGAACTGGGGAGAGAAACCAGACTCTTAATCGCTGTGTGGCACTGCCTCTTGGTAAACTGTGCGGAGGGATCACAGGATAACATAGGAATAAAGCTGCTGGGTTTAGCATATTAAAAGTCATTAACGTTCTCTGACAGAGGAAGGAGGAAGCGGCAAGATGATGTCAGGCACTTGGCTATTCTAGGAGCGCGCCAGATTCTTTTTCTGCGTGCGTGGCTTCCTC
>NW_003852400.1:45826765-45827760 GCF_000181295.1 Otolemur garnettii | reverse complement strand
TTTTGTTTCTTGTTTGACTGTATGTCTTGGAACACAGCTAGTGAATAATATGTGCTTATGACAAAGAGGTATTGGAATGTGAGTAGTGGCAACACAAAGTTGTTTTGAATTAGCTGTCAGTTGGTTCAAATTTGGCCCGCGGTCATGAATTGCAGATTTGAGAGATAAGTAGCAGTCCTCAGTCTTCCTGAGCAACTTGTATGCTACCAGGAGAAGGAAAACAACAGCCAAGCCCTTGATAAAACCCGAAAGGTAGTAACTGTCTTGTGTGTGTGTTTCCAGGTGGTAGATCTACTGGTATCCATGTGTAGGTCTGCGTTGGAATCTCCCAGAAAAGTTGTCATTTTCGAGCCATATCCCTCCGTGGTGGACCCGAACGACCCTCAGATGCTGGCCTTCAACCCCAGGGTAAGTGGCGACCCCCGCACACCAGTCACAAAGCTTTCTTTAACAGGAATTGCGATTTTGGTCTCATGAGCTTTCTTTTATCTAAATCTCTTTCTCATCAACAAATCTCTGTGATTATGTTAATTTTATTGTACATTTGTGGAGGTTTTTGACCTATATAACTTAATTTTAAAGATCACAGGTAAAGGACAAGTTTTCCTTTTTCTTTTGTATTTTCACTCCAACCCTCCCTTCCGTTTTCTCTTCTCCTTTCCCAGCTGTCTGAAGCTTAGTGAAAGTTGAATTCATATTATTAATGGACCAGAATTTCTTAAGAAAACAACCTTATAAATATTCATGAAGATGAGGCAGAATCCTTGTGAAATAACAAAATTTTCAAAAGGCATAAGACCGACAATTGCTTGGTTTCTCTTACTATTCATCTTGAAATAATTTTATGGACGTAAACTTTATGAAATTTCCTTGGAATAACTTTCCTTACTTCTTAAATGGCAACAGCGCACATGTTTACATCATGCTGAAAAGTGGATTATCAGCTGGACGAGCCTATGTTGTCATTGGCACCCTGTCAGCCAGACTCTAATCAA
>NW_003852400.1:45825758-45826066 GCF_000181295.1 Otolemur garnettii | reverse complement strand
ATAATCCTAATACTGTGCTCTCAAACTCAGGCAAGAGCCTTGAATACCTGTGGGTATGTCTGGAAAGTTTAAGGGGTATTTTAAGCTGCCACCATCTTCTTAGGATGTCAATTTTAATTGATAGCAGCAATTTCAAAACCTGTTTTAAAATCAAAGTATAATTATTCTTTAAAATCAAAATTTTGCATAAGTATTTGAGCTATAACACAGAATCTCAAATCTACCTTGGAAGATGCCAGGCACCCTGAGAGTATGAGTATATACTTTTGGTGACTAGGGGAGGCTATGGTGGAAAAGTTTGATGACAT
>NW_003852400.1:45822184-45825239 GCF_000181295.1 Otolemur garnettii | reverse complement strand
TCATGAAAAAGACTTTGGTATAGGGTATTTATACTATACCCTAGACCCTGATTGTTCTTGGATTCAAAAATAGCTATAAACTCTCACTGTGGAATCAGCTCTCTGCCAAAAATTGCTTCCTTTATTCTGGGTCATGTGTAAGCTATTTTAATAGGAGGCATGTAGACGGTCGTCAGCCTAGGAAGTTAGAGGCCAAAATTGTGTAACTGGTTGTCAATGAATGTGGCCTGTGACCTTGGGCAAATTGCTGAATTGCTTGGTGCCTCAGTGTCTTCACTGCTGAGGTGGAAATAGTAACACTGTACCTCGGACAATTGACTTCATAAGGATGCTGTCAGGTTGTATTGCATCAAATTCTTCAAACCTCTCTGAATAAATAGAACATTATGCTGTCCTACTTTCTAGAATGTACTACCCTAGAGATGGCCCTGAATTGTCACAGAGAGATTATTCTTTGTCCCATGGAATGGTTCATTATCTGGGTAAATTCCATTAAATGCTTTTGAGAGAAGGGTTCTTTTTATGTAAATTGTTTCTAATTTTCTATGTACCCTCAGATATAAGCAGCATGAGTAATAGCTATCACATGTTTTATTAGTTAAATAAAAATGGCCTGTAATACTAGCACTAGCACTCTGAGAGGCTGAGGCAGGAGGATCACTTGAGGTCAGGAGTTGGAGACCAGCCTGAGCAAGAGTCAGATCCCTATTTTCATAAAATATGGAATAATTAGCCAGGTATGGTGGCTCAAACCCACAGTCTCAGCTACTTAGAAGACTAAAGGCAGGAGAATCATTTGAGCCCAGGAGTTTGAGGTTGCGGTGAGCTACGATGACACCACTGCACTCCACCCTTCCGCAACAAAGGGAGGCCCTCTTCCTCTGTCCCCTCAACCCCGCCAAAAATGGTCATTGTCAAAGAGACACTTTACAGGACGCTTTTTAAAGGTGACAAGACAGATTTCTATGTTGAGAACTGCAGGAGGGAAGAGACAGCTCCTATATCATCTGAGCTCAGCTCCAGCAAAGACAAAGGTAACCAAGGTTTTTAAAGGTAGAGAGAGAGGAAACAAAAAGGGATACGGGGAAGTAAAAAAGTGAGGAAAGAAAGAAGGGAGAAGGAGAATTTGTGACAATGAAAAGTTAGAGAAGGAGGTAAGTGGAGAAAATGGTCTTTGACAAGGCAGGTTGGTACAGTACACATTTTGTGATTTGATGACTTTGCATTTTCTTGAGCAGAGACTCACCAGGAAGCTGGTGTCTCTGTGTGTGTGTGTGTGTGTGAGTGTCATCCTTAAGGACATGACCTGAGGTAAATGGAAGCCAGGCTAAAGGTCAAGTATCTTAACATAGTGTTTGAGCAAGTCCTTTGTGGAGCATGGAGGTTCACAGTTTCCATGACTGGGGTAATTGTTGCTGTTCCCATGCCAAGACAACAGCTTTTCAAGTTTAACTAGATTAGATTAGGCATATTGTTTGGTCTAATATTCCTTTAGTAAAAAAGGAAAAGATGAATAGTTTAAGAAAATCAAGGAATATAATGACTTTTTTTCCAGGCACCATATCTGGAAATCAAGAAGCAGATGGATAAACAGGACCCCCTTGCTCATCCCCTACTGCAATGGTATAAAATTTTAGTTTTCCTCTTAATGAAAACAGCATTTTTTTTTAATTGCTTGCTTTAAGAAAGAAAGGAAAAAACAATCCTATTTTGCAAGCCCTCCAGTGCTACATAATTCTACAAGCCTATGAGTCCTGATGATTTTACAATCCAAGAGTCCTTAGTGACTCTCACTTTAATTAAAATTTGTACATCAAAAAGGGAAGAAAATGCTGTCATATGCACTACCAGGGAGATATATATATATACACACACACTGCGTTTGACAGCGGTTTGCCTGCAGTTGTAAAAGATGTGATTAAATTATGTGGTAAAGGCATTCTGGTTCCCTTAATTGTCTAGTCCAATGAGGACTAAGTGATAGAACTCACTACCTCAACCCTTGTGATTGAAAATCTTTCTAATTGAAAGTATGCCTTGTATATTTTGCTCCTTTAACAAGGACAGTATAAATTTGATTGACCCTTTGATTGATCACTGCAGAAGATACTTTGTTTCAGAATGAGCCTGATAAGAGAGCGTTAGTCCAGCAGGGGCTCTGGAGGGAAGGCTGGACTACAAACTGGAAAGGTGGCTGGATACCTCACCTTGCTATGGTGCCCAGTTCAAATAGTTTGCCCTCTCCTACTTCAAATAATTTAATTTGCCCTTTTATTTTCTTACTTGCAAAATGAAGTAAATAGTATCTACTCCAGCATAATTCACAAGCCTTTTGTGGACATGTCTCTGGTATCATTTTGAAAGCTTAAAGAGTGTGGGATTTAAAGGTTCTAAGAGATTAGTCTGGATGAGCAATTATTCCATGCTACAACCAGAAGTTTTAAAAGTGGGGTGGGGGTGGGGGACAGAAGATTCTTTAGTAAAGATTCTTTAATCTGCTATCAAACCTTAACTTTGTCCAATGGTTACAATACATGTTTAATTTAGTCTACCAAGACTATGACAAAAATTAGGGATAGAAGGCTTCCTCTTTCTCATGATTTGGGTTATTCTGATACATTAAATAGAATAACACATAATTTCCATTTAACCTTTTAAATTTTCTCATTGTCATATTCAAATAGACGGCACAAATTTCACCTATCTAATTGCTTTCTTTTTCTCCTTGAAGTCAGTCTGACGATTAACTTCTAAACATTTGTGATTATATCTCCCTGCAGCCTGTTAGTCACTCTACTTTCAGGGAAAGGAGAGTCTAGCAGCGATTAACTTCTAAACATTTGTGATTACTCCCTGCAGCCTGTTAGTCCCTCTACTTTCAGGGAAAAGAGAGTCTAACGAACATGTTCTGCACTTTTCCTAGTTATTATTTTATCCATTGAAAAGCATAAAACAGTCCCTTCTTTTACATACCCAAATTTACTTTTTTTCAACTATAGTGTCTAAATACGTTGAATTTTGTATAGAAATCCTTGCATACCTGAGCTTAAAGAGA
>NW_003852400.1:45781635-45821605 GCF_000181295.1 Otolemur garnettii | reverse complement strand
CCATTTGTGCAGCAGCTCCAGACCTTTCTAAGATATCAAATTCATAGCCAGCTGCTGGCCTGACCTTTTAAATATATAAGAACAGCAATATGAGATCATTTAGACATTCTACAAGTAATAGAAAATATTATCTAGAGATGGACCAGAAGAAAATGAATATACTTTTTAATCATTGTCAGTTTTGCATTATCACTTTTTCATTGTTTTAATCTGAGAAGACGTTGCCTCCAGATGCCTTATTTATTATCATCCTTAAAAACTTTAATTTTTTTTATTTAAAAAAGCTAATAGACTCTGATTTTACTTCTGAGTGTCACCTTAGAGTCATACCGAAAATCCTTTTTTCTTCATTTGTGAATCTATAAGTGTGAAGATTTTTATGTACTACATTTTTGTGTAACTGTATTCCTACATAAAAGGGAAACAATTAGAAAAATTTGTCAAGCTAGTAATCCAAATAGTTCTGCTTTAATCTCTTTCTGTGACAAACTATTTGAATGTAGGCCATTTCCAGTGTTATAATAGTACATGCAAATAATGCATAATAATAGTTTTTGCAGATTTAAAATTTTAAACTTTTATGCTTCGCAAACTCCAGAATATTTCCCCAGTTGACTTGCTAGTGTATACTTTGGGAATTCAATTTAATAGTCTTAAAAAATAGATGTTATTAAGAAGACAGATCTGCTTGAACATGATTACATACTGTATTCCAAAATACAGTATGTATTAAAGATAAATGACTTTGGATTGTCCGTTTCCTATTCTTTCCCCAACAGCTTAAAGAATTATCTTTTATATTTGTAATTCCATGTGACTTACGATTTATGCAGGATTTTTAAAAAATATATGAATTACCCTATTAGGATGAATGGCATAAAATTACTGTAATCTGAAACTGCATAATTCTTAAGCCAATAAAATTTGAAATTGTCCCCAGCCTGTTTCTATGTTAAGTTTGACGTGTTTTTGTTTGTCATTATTTTAAATGGCAGCAATTGAAGTTCATGCACACTCCGCATCAGTTCCTTCTTCTCAGCAGTCCACCAGCCAAAGAATCCAATTTTAGAGCTGCTAAAAAACTCTTTGGAAGCACCTTCGCATTTCAGTGAGTTAATCACGCTTCTCGTTAATGGGGATATGCTCCACCAATTTTCCAGCAACGTGCGGGGAAGAAAACATTCTTTGTTAGTAGTTGGTCATTTATGTTCAATAGTCTCAATTACGTAATGCCTGACTTGGAAACTCAAAACGTCTTACGGAGACCACTTTACACAATCATTGATTTTCTGGTTTTGCTCTCTCCTTCTCCTCTGTTTTTACAGTGGCTCTCACATTGAAAACTGGCACTCCATCCTGAGAAACGGTCTGGTTGTTGCTTCTAATACACGATTGCAGGTACCTTTTCTGAATGCTATAATAAGACCTCATCATCCCTCAGCACTGAGAGTCAGTGAGCAATCCTGGGACTATGCTTTCCCTTGCAGAAAAAGGAAACACATGAGCTTTAAAATATTGTATGGAACTTCTAATAAGCATAAGTATGTTTTCAAAGAAGAACTGAAAATAGATCTATATGCAATGAAAAGAAAAAGTTGAGTTATCTAAAAGAAAAAAGTAAAAGTCACACTTTCAACTGAAGTAGAAAAAATTATTGTGCACAAAATAAAACCATACCAGTGTTCTGTACATCAATCCAACATACATTTCTTAAGTACTGGACTTCAGTGCGGGTATTTGCAGATAACAAAGTGTAAAAATAAGCAAAGTGGACACTGGATACTAAAGAGCCATCTGACACCTGCGCTTGGAATTGGCGGGGCATGTGGGTATTGTCCTCATCCTTATGCACATTCTACTTCATTTGCATACAGATAAATTTGTCATTTGACAACATAAGGACATCAGGAAAGGAGTTGCCTGACCCAACCACCTGAGCTAGTGATAACACTTGAGGTGATTCAATTAAATATAAATGTCCATAAATTCACATTTATTGGATTAGTATTTAGTTCACACTAATAGGGTGTGAAGGCTCTAGAACAAAGAGGTAATGAGAAAGAATTTTAATTGTTCTGAGTAGTTATTTCTTAGACCCGTTAAGGAGTTTCCATTGATAAAACTCCTGTAACTTGAATGATTTATAAGAAGCTAAACACAGGTTAACAGTACTATACAGGGTGGCCATAAAAGTCTTGTGCAAAAAAATAGACAACTATGGCCACCCTTTATGATGAAAATCTGAGTAGGTCACTTTGTTTTTATACTATAATAGTGGGTAAGTCTTATTCAAAATGCCTTCCTGTGTACTTCAACCTCGATTTTGTCTGTAGAATTTTAGATTCATTAACGTAAAAGCCTACCCGAGTGCTTTATTGTGCTTCATGACTCTCTTTATCACTAGCAGGGTGGAAAACATTTAGCAAGGGTCCTTAAGCACAAGGATATTACTACTATTTTCAGATGGGACCCTGGAACAGGAGCTGTATCATTTTTCTAAGACTTAACGTTCCAACATGAAATTGATTGCCTTCTTTTGTCCGATATTAGCATTTAAAACGTGGGCTGACCTCTCTCTCCCCCACCTCTTCCCATTTTAGCTCCACGGTGCAATGTATGGAAGTGGAATCTATCTTAGTCCAATGTCAAGCATATCATTTGGTTACTCAGGTACTCTCGTATTTTATTTCTAACTTGAAATACATTAGGTTTTTATTTTATTAATTGTCCTTTATGAAATTTTCTATTGAGTGACTGCAGCTTGTTAGATATTTGTGTATTACATTCTTATGCTAAATTCCAGAAGCTAAAACAAAGCTCAGATGTCAGAATGAATTTATAATGCTTCCCTGATGGAATGTATGCTTTGTCAATTAAAAAAAAAATTATTCGATTTAAATATTTGTACAGTTGTTCCTTCCACAAATAAACATTGAGAATCCAGTATGTGCAACACAAGAAGCACACTTAGAAATTGTCAGTGTAATTCTATATCAGGGGACTCCTTATCTCTGAATTATTATACCATTCATAAAGAAATTTTGAACATTATGAAAAAGTTAGAAGTTAAAAAACACTCAAACTCATCCTTATTGACTTTTTAATATTTTGCTGAGATCACAGGAAAACAATATTTTGTACTAAATTGAGAGAATATGCTGAGGGAAAGCCCAGTGAGTCCAAAAGGTGGAAAGAATGATCATCAGGTTGTTAACCGCAGTTGCCCTTGAGTGGCGGAATTTGTGATCATTTCTCTTCTTTGCCCCTTTTAAATTTGGAATATTTCATAGTGATAAATGTGATTTATATAGCAGTTAACTTATTCTCTCTAAATATAATTATGCTCCTTGTAAAGCCATTCAAACTACACAGAATGTTTAAATCGGCAAATGAAATTAATTTTTTCTCCTGTACTACCTTAGTGTTCAGTGTATTTTCTTTCACACTTAGTGCCCCCCCAGGCCCCCAGACAGAGTCTCCTTCTGTTGCCCTGGGTAGATTCTTGTGGCATCATAGTTCATAGCAACCTCCAACTCTAGGGCTCAAGCAATCCTCTTGTCTCAGCCTCCCAAGTAGCTGTGACTATAGGCATCTGCCATGATGCCTGGCTAGTCTCCCGCCATGATGCCTGGCTAGTCTCCCCACACACACACCATTTTTAGTAGAGATAGGGTCTCACTTTTGCTCAGGCTGGTCTTAAACTCCTGAGCTCAGGTGGTCCACCTACCTCAGCCTTCCAGAGTGCTAGGAATACAAGCGTGATCCACCATGGCTGGCCACACTTGGTGCTTCTTTATTCCTATATCTTCAAGTGTAGTTGATCTGGCTTGTGTGCTCCTGTGTGTGTATATGAATATACAGACACATTACACAACTTTAGGAGGTAGGGGATGTCGTTCGTGTAGTGCCTGGGTGATAAGTCTTAATATCCCATGTTTCAAAAGGAATAAAGAAATCTAATATCTAGCTGAGCACTAACGAGACCTTCTTGTCTAATATGTTTACCAAAGTTCATGATCTTTCAGCCACAGCAAATTGTTTTTCTGTGATAGGAGCATAAAACACTTAAAACTAGATTGATAGTTAGAAATACTAAATGAAAACAGCAGCAGTGATGTGTTTTCTGCAGTACAATAAAGTACTGACAGAAAGAAGACTTACAAATTAGAGGGTTCTACTTTTAAAAATTAGAATAAAATAAGAGGGACTTTATCTAACAAACGCAATCAGTATCACCTAATTCTTTGTACCCTCAATGAATCCCAAACAATAAAAATAATAATAATCATCAGCATAAAAATTAGAAGTTTGCTTGTAGGTAACAAAAAAGGAAAACTAGAATAAAAAAATATATAATGAAAAATTAAAAGACAATTAAGATAATTATTCAAGTAACTACTGCTGTGTAACAAACCACCTAAACTTAGGGTAGAACAACAACTTCATTATGTTTGTAGATTCTTTGGGTCAGGAATTGAGTTCA
This sequence comes from Otolemur garnettii, assembly GCF_000181295.1. Classification (NCBI taxonomy): domain Eukaryota; kingdom Metazoa; phylum Chordata; class Mammalia; order Primates; family Galagidae; genus Otolemur; species Otolemur garnettii. The sequence goes on along the minus strand of NW_003852400.1, from coordinate 45,817,122 downwards.
GCCTGGCCGGGTGATTCTTCTGCTTCTGCGTCTCAGAGTATCCACTGAGTGGTGCTCAGGCAGTGAATGGGCTAGGCTGACTCACAGGTTCTGCGCCTTGGCAGAAACAAGCTGGAACTGTTACCCCAGAGTCCAGCCTCTGGCCTGCCCAGTGTGGTCCAAAGTCCTGGGGTAGCTGGACTTCTTACCTGAGTTTCTCCAGAGTGTGCTAAGAGCATCGGGTGGGCTTGGTATGGCTTTTTGTGGCCCAGCTTCTGAAGTCATGTGGTGTTACTTCCCAGGTATACTGCTTACTCATCAAAACAGATATGAGCTCTTCCTTATCTGAGAGTTGGGAGGAATTAGGTCTGGTCTCTGTTTTTACACAGAGAGATTTTATTTAGGAAGAACAAAAGAAAGTTTCGAGCACTTCCAAAGAGAGTTGGAAATGGGTCCCTCTCATGAAGGAGCAGAGGTGACAGGGACCTCGATTCTGTCTCTTGATGAAAAAGTGTGAAGTCATAGCATATGTGTTGATAAATACTGTGCCAGTGATCTTTAAAAATACAATATGGTAAAATAAGGCTACGAAAATAAATAATAGGAAATATAATAGAAATAGGAAACGGAATAACATAGTTTAAAGGAGAAAACCATTAAAATCAGACTCTAAATGTTCTTGATACAGAACAAACTAACAAACTAAAGAAACAGCTTACATAGATTAATACTTCCTCGGCATAGATAAGAAAAACCATAACAAACCATCGAGCACTGTGGCTTTCTGTTTGGCAAACTGGTGTGTAGAATACTTCAGTTGGTTCATGAAAAGGATTGAGGGAAGGCACAAACTATGGGTGGATATAAAATTTTATCTGTGTGCATTTGTCTGGGGAGAGGGTTCACAGCTTTCATCAAATTCTTGAGGGGAATTTGAAAATAATATCAGAATCACTATAGTAAGGAGCCGCTCGGGTAAAGTGTGGGGGGAGCAGAGCAGCCCTCTGCAAATGGGGACTGTGAGTCTGAGATCCCAGGTCTGCGCCACACCCAGACACCACCCTCCGCTGCCCCCTCTGGAGGAGGCCGGACCTGGCAAGGTGTGGATAAACATCCTCTGCAGACTGGAAAACAGGCTTTGCAGATAACAACACAAAGCAACATGGTTCTCAACTTTTGATGTGACACTAGATGGGTACTTTTTACTACAGTGCAGATCCAAGTCTACCTATTTAGAGACAGATATGTATTTTACTTCTGTCTTTCTAAAACCTCCTACAGTAAGAAATAGGAAATTTACAGAGTAGGAGAGGACACGTGACTATCACAGACAAATGAATTTATATAATCTTTCTTAATCAGAAGAAATAATGAGTTCTACACAGAAATGACTATGTGTTAGCAATTCATGAAGTTAAGTTATAATGTAAATAGATTTTTCTGATGTTGTTCATATTTCCCACTCTTTAGTTTCTCCTCCTAACCAAACAGTAAGTTTAAAAATTAGGTTTCCAAAGCCTTTCAAAACCAAGTGTTAAGAATTTTCTAATTATTTTATGCAAGAGAAGTTCCTATTTCTACTTTCAATGCTAACAATTACAGACTGGAATTACTACTTGTAACACACCCAGGACCTCTGGAACCTACTGATTGTCCACCTCAGGTGTCCAGGGTAGGACCTCTTGTGACCATCTCTGGTCTAATACAATCAAACCTTTGCCTAGAATGAAGCTTTGCACGGTAGATAGATTGCACTTTGAGCTTCATCAGAAAGCTTTGTCCCTAAATTATTATTTTGCTGATGTTTTCAGGGATGAACAAGAAGCAGAAGGTATCAGCCAAGGATGAGCCAGCTTCAAGCAGTAAAAGCAGCAACTCGTCACAGGTGTGGTAGCAGCAACTTGAGCGACTGCTTCTGATTAGCCAGCTGTGGCCTCATTAGCCAGCAGGACTTCAATAAATACTCAGGCTTTTTAAGTCCGCAAAGTTATTTTAAGTGGCCATTAGTCATAAAAGAATAAAACCCTAAAATGTAATAACTGAATTGCCTCTATATAATAATTACTCAACGGCATGACTTTAAGTTTAAAAGAAACATATAACTCTTCTAGTATCTGAAACCAAAAGCACCCTAGAATCAGATTTTCTACATGAAATGTTTAAATGAGTAAATGAAACTCAAAAGGGGTTGGTTTCGGATAGTTAGATCATCTGGAATAATTGATTTTAATGTTTGAAAAGATTGTGCATATTTAATTTTGTTTATCTTAAAATAAAGAGGCCAGGCTTCCACTAAAAATAAATTTGAGTTCTAATTCTATGTTGTGAGATTACTGAACTCTAATTTAGCATTTTTTTTTAGTTGACTCATCTTGAGAGCAATTTAGTAATGATTATGTACAGAAATTAAATGATACAACAAAAATAGCTTGATATTAAAGAGAGTGCCAAGATATTGATGCGAGTCACATTGTAGTGACTATTATTTTTTCATGACGAATAATTTTTTTTTTACTAGAGTGCCCATTTTTACTCTGATTTTTAATTTTTTTTGGAATTCAGTCACAGAAAAAAGGACAGCAGTCCCAGTTTCTGCAAAGCCGTAACTTAAAATGCATAGCCTTATGTGAAGGTAAGTTGAAAGTTTTACAGACCTCATCGTATTATTGCTCTGTCTTACCCGTGTTTAAGAAAACAAGTATATTTACAGCCTGATGATGGCGGAGTAGTGAAAGATTATTCCTATCGATCACCTTGAAGGGCACAAATGGAAAGCAAGTACAATAAAGATCATAAAGGTTAAAACCAAATTGCAGAGTTGGCAAGAATATATCACATGGTGATATATTTTATTCCTGGCAGATATTTCAGAATGGTAATTACATCTTTCTGATCGAGTAATGCTTACCTCTTTCATTAATGTGCTGCCTTCCTCTTTCAGTTGGTATTTAAATGTATAATACCATGAAAAACTTAGAAGGCAGGCACTCCAAAGATAACCCATTAGGTCTTTCTGTTTCTGCGCTGCCCTTGTTCTTCCATCTGAACATAGAACACTTGAGAGATGATTTCCAAGATCATATGCTTTTCTTTCTTCCTTAAAGCTTGTATTTGGCAAAAAGTTCACCTTTTCTTCTTGTGTTACGAGTTTTCAGTAGCCGTTGTCAACTGTCTTAAATTTTCAACACTTGATAGTTTTAGAGGTGCTGAGTTGCTTATTCTCAAGTCAGAACCATCTGCTTTGATAATGCCCAGTGATTTGCTCCCTGTCGTTACACCCAACCTTTATTCAAATCATAAAGTTGTCTCATGGCCTTCATGGTTTCTATTTACATTTCTTAATAGGCAATATGGTAATACATTTTTTATATATTTATTTATCCATGTAATTTTGCTTTAGATTTTGAAGAAAAGGGATATATAGTAACTTGGAATAAACTAGGATTCCTTTAGAATAACTTTATCTTCCAATTCCAGTGATCACCTCACCTGACCTGCACAAACATGGAGAGATATGGGTTGTCCCAAATACCGATCATGTCTGCACACGATTCTTTTTTGTGTAAGTGTTAATGCTCACGTTTGTATGTTACTGTCTTCTCTACAAATGAGATGTCGTAGTGACCGCATTTTTATTTGGTAACTGTAAGTGCGGAAATATAGCAGATGGGTAATTGAGTATAACGTTAGTGTAATGTTTTTGTTTATGTTCAATAAGCCGTAAAAACCAAAGTGATGGTTAAATGCTGTGTGTGTTAACGTAGAAGAGCTAAGTAAGAACGACTAATAACTTACAACTAAAGAGCACGCTCTCTTTGTCTCTGGCATCTCTCTGTGTGTATGTACAGATACTAAATGGTTTTTTTTTGGCAGCTTTTTGGCCGGGGCTGGGTTTGAACCCGCCATCTCCGTATATGGGGCCAGCACCCTACTCCTTGAGCCACAGGCACCGCCCAAATAGTTAATGTTGACCTGGGATTTTTATTGGCAAAGCTCTTAAGAGCCACACTAAAATATAAAAGCATTATTTTTAATTCCTACTTAATGGGTACAGTAGACTGGTCTGATTTTCTCTCCTGCCCCTCACCTCCCAGTCCTTTTCCCTTGCTGATCTCACCTCCTCTATGATCTTGTCACAGAAAGGATTTCAGGGGAGAGTTGAGTGTATATGTTTCATACTTTATTTAGCTTTCTAAAAAGAAGCTGAAAAACTGAACTGGCTTGCTTTATGAGTCATGTCAAAATGACTGCATCAAGAATGCTTCAGTAAACTGTATATTCATAGCACCCTGAGCGTTCAGCGTTAGATCTGTGGCTTATTGACAGACTATTCACAGTGGAACGTACAACTGCCTACTTTTCTTTTGAACGGTATGAAAAGTGTTACTTTCGGGGTACAGGTGAATCTTTCTAAGAGTAGAATGTGAATGTTTTAAAGCAATAACTGAGAAAATGACATGAAGGCTGTGTTGACCAGTTGATGGAAGTATTTCAGATTGCATGTGAAAACCCCACACTGTACCCCAGAAGTGCATTAATGTACATAGTTACCGTTCAATAAAAAAAAGAAAAAAAAAAAAAAAAAGAAAAGTGTTACTTTCTTATGATACATAGTTATCCACTATAGAGGTTTTTCTCAACATTGAGGCAGCAATGAGAGTAATGGAAAGAGCCCTGCTTTCCATCAGACTGTTTGAGTCCTGGCTGTACAGTAATTAGGAGACGTTTGCCAGGTTGCATAACCTCTTCAAGTTTCAGTAAAATGAAAATAATATGCCTACCTATATCAGTTAAAGTCCTAGCAGGAAACAGGTGACCTATGAGAATATATTTTTGTTATCTACAGTTGGATTATTTACAGAGGGATTGTTATAAGACAAAAGAAGGTCCAGTGTGGTAACCTGGATCTATTAGCACCAGAGCCGTTAGGTGCTCCTGGGTTCATGAGGTTCCAATCACAGGTATTATATCAAATGACCTTGAGGTTTTGGCAGAAAAGTAACATGAGAGTTTTTTCTTTCATTTGCCGTAAGGACAAAAGCTGGAAATAGTCCTGTTAGGAATCCCCCTGGCCATACCCTACCAGGAGCTAGAGGGCAGTGAAGCTTACCCTCCGTTCCTTATAGGTCAGCCTCCTGGGGCCAAACGAAGGGGGTCAGGAAGCTCCTACAGCTGGGCGCATGCAGTACCTTCCAGGTTATCATGGAGATTAATTTAATGCGGGTCTTCACTGAAGGGCACATTAAATATTTTTTCCCTCTTCTTTCTTAGCAATCTTGATTGTTATCCACTGTTGGAGGATCAGCCCTCCCACAAGAAACCTCCATTCACGGTTTATTTCACTAAATGACCTTGAGGTTTTAATAGAAAAGTTACTTTATTTATTTTATCATTTGGGATTTTTTGAGGGTACAAAGAATTAGGTTACACCGATTGCAAGAAAAGTAACTTGAGAGTTTTTTCTTTAGCCTGCCATCAAGTCAGTTAGTCTACTCCTTAAGCACCTTGCTAAAATTCAAGTCCATTGCACTAAATAAACAAGCCTGGATATTTAAGTAGAGAGAGAGTACTATTTCCGGGATTATTTCTTTTACAAAAGTTATACATAAAACCTATCTATAGGTATATCTATGTGTGTGGGGGGGATGCATGTTAAGTGGAGAGAAGGATATATTTCACAAGAAAAATTAAGGAAAAATCATCTGAAGAAAAGAAGAAAACGCTTTCTGTATACTCAGCTGCTTTCCATATTATACGCAGGAAAAATTATATTAAGATAATAATTTTCTTGTGCTCTATGAACACAAATGAGATTTCATCTCTTTTCACCCTCAGGAGAGAAGAGACTCATTAAGGAAAACTGATAAAATTCAAAACACATCAAAGGGGGAATCCATTCTCTAATTAATGTACATTCTAATTACAACCATCACTTTCTTTCTGTATAAAAGATAAGAACACAGAGTCCGCCAAGGGCTGAGACCCCCTAGTGAGGGGTGGCATCTAGGAAAAGAATAAAGTGCTGAGAATGAAGATCGTCCAAAAACTCAGTTTCTGTGCTTTTTTAATTTTTTAACACACAGTGTAATCCCTGACGTGAAAAGTTTTTGCTGATGACTCGGATGTTAATACAGTTTCCTTTTTTATCTATTATTAGGTGACTACATTAAAAATTTAAATAACTTCCATGCTAATGTGATTTCCAGAGTTGGGAGAATGAAACAAGTCATGTAGTATCCTAAACACGTTCTTTCCAACAAGTAAATACACGGAATAAGAGAAAGACTGGGAAGAAATTTTAGGGAAGAGACTGGTCTGTGAGAAGAAATTGAAAATAAAATTTTAAAGAGGATGTCAGGGTTGGGGGAAGGAGAACGAGAAGTCTGAAAAAATTTTATTGGAAAATTCCAAAATGAATAAACCTAATGAATTGTAAATGCTCTAGACCAAATGTAATAGGTCAGATGTTATAAACAGATCCCAGCCAATTTCCAGTGCCTAAAACTTGATTATATTACTGTCCTTGGGCCATGGGTACAAGGGCAATTAAGGCTCATACATGGGTATAAAAATAAAGCTATTTTCAAAATGGCAGCAGATATGAAAGTAGGGATGAAGGGACTGTCCACATTATAACTGCTTGCTGAGTATTTGCCCTCGAAGAGCCTACTGATACCTTAAAATCACTATGCAGAAATTGGAACCCATGACTTAAATTCCTTAGGCAGCTTCTACCTATGCAGTAATTTTATACGTCAGAGAAATGGGAAGCTTGAACTGTGGTTTTCAGTTTCTTTTTCCTTGCTCACTATATTCACCAGGTTTATCTTTTCACCTTTTTCTCTCATCAGTATCTATTTCCACAGATACATTATTCTTTCTCTTAGAGTTCACAGAAAACTTACCAGTTCTTCCTGCTTCTAATTTCTTCATGATTCTCAACCTACATCACCATTATTTGCACTAGTGATATACCTGTTCCATATTCAGAAATTGACGATAAACCAGAGGTGGAGGAAATTGCTCAGACCTGTGTTTTGCCCACTTAAGAGTGAACTAGGATTAATCTTTGACGTATAGCTTACCTCTCGATGCACATAAAATTCCAAGATCATACTATTTATGGTCTTACTAATTTCCCAACAGAGTGTTTTTGGGCAACAAACTGTTTTTATAAATAAAAACAAGGCATTCTACAACATGCTTCAGTTACAGGTGTAAACCACTGGTTAAAGAAAATTGCCTTTGCTGTGTCAGTCCAAATGACTGACCCTCCTCCAGTTGGCTCTTAGCCTGTTTTTCAAGGCTGTCTCAACATGGTCTTGTCCGTGGCTCCTTCCCTGGCCTCACAGTTAGAAAGGATGTCTGTCTCCACCTGAATTTTGCTTACCCTGTCTTTGGACCTCTCCGACTGTCTTGTTCTACAGTTATTTCCATAACTCTTACCTAGTAAAGTACAGATTCTGCTCATGTTACAGGGGTGTCATGATCACAGCGTATGCAGTAGAGCTTAATACATTTTGAAGAAAAACGGTAACAAAAGACTGGATATCCTAACTTCACGAAGAGATTGTGCATGGGCTGTGAACGAGTGTATTTAGGGCATCATGTTTGCTATAGGAATTCTGGACAAGGCTGGATATCATTCAGTCTGCAATGAATTTCTCTTGTCTATTACTGATGAAAAAACAGTGCTATAGTTTCTGGGCTCCAGATAAAAAAAGACAGAAACAAATTTTCCTGAGCCAATCTCAAAAACTCTCACAAGAGATGCTTATTGGTTTGAGAGTAAAGGTGGTCAATACTTTGAAAAAGTTTTATCCATAAAATTTTCCTAGTGCGCTTAAGGGATTTCCAGATAGTTAATTTCCACTTATTATCCTGTTTTCTTTCTTATGTTCTTTAAGTTGATTGGTTTACTTTTCATTAAAATTTTGGTAGTCGTTTTATACTTGTAGGAATATGAGTAATTTTTGTGTCTTACTAGGTGTTTTTATCTTCCATTCTACTAGAAAACCCATTGCACGTGTCATCTTCCTATTGAAATCATGCTTTCTACTGTATTTTGCCGTGTACACTACACAATTGCTGCAAATTTGTGAGGGAAAAATAAGGATGCACATATTATACATCGATATTGGTGCGTCTGTTCCCGGGCCATGAAATTTCTTGTACCTTGTCCCTGTTCTTGTGTTTTGAAATAAATTGTTACATAAAATTGTTTGTATCATAGTGTGTTAAAAAGCAAATGCTAAGATTTCTTTATAAAACAGAAAACAAGTGCCTAGATATAAACAAAGAACAATTTGAATTAAACAATTAGAAGTTTTTTTTTCTTGAAAGTTAGACCCCAAAACATGGGTGCACGTCATCCACAGGAGCACGCTATAGTTATCTATGGCAAAACACAGCAGGTTTGCCCCGATTTTGTTGCTTTCTGGAAATAAGTGAACTTTGCTGATAAATTAACAACCTAATGTCTCCACCACTAATAAACAGTTATGCGGTATTCTCTATGCCTTATTGTAATAAATACCTTAATGCAGCCGCAGCTCATTTCTAAGCCTTGCCAGTTGCCCAAATTCAACGATAGTTTGTTTTTCTTTGTTATTATATGTGCTTGACCCGACTGCCTGTGGCCAGTTTTGTTCTTCATACCATGACTCTCGTGCTTCTTAGTGGGTTTTGCAGACAATGGGAAAATACGCATTTTCTTTAATACTTTTAAATCACTCTCTCTAGTTCTCAATCTTGCTCTCACTCCCGTTTTTTTCTCTCCACTCTCCCCTTACCCTGTGCTCTTTTTATCTTAAGTTATTATAGTTATTGAAAGAGTGTGAATCTCATCTCCTTTCCATTAACTTCAAATGCTTTTTAAGTGTCAATGTACCTGTAGTATTTGAGGAAAACTAACTTTTTCCCTTTGACTGGGAGGGTGATGACAGGACATGACTGGAGAGAAAGTTTGGGTTTGGGGGAGGGAGGGGCCGGTAGTGCCAGGACATTGGATTTTGGTCTGTAAGTGGGGTGGAAGAATTTTATATCACTTGAACAAGGGGAAAAATAGGTCTTATACTGAGGATGATGGGGATCAGGGTAGAGACAGAAATACTGGTTAAAATGTTACTGTAACAGTCTGGGTCAGTTTTTCTGACATCGAGACTTAGGGAAATGACTGTGCTTTCTCTCTGTCGTGAGGACAGCATCCTCCGTTTTATTCTACTCTAATGTCATGAAAAATACCAGTCTGGACAACTTAATTAACTTCAAAATGTATTACCTTTAACTTGAGAGCTACTCATTTAGATGAATGACAGTGAAGGCCTAAGCAAAGGGAAATGGCATTGTGTAGAAAGGATTAAGAAAATGGAAGCAAGATAATTTGGTGATTAATTGGATGTAGTCACAGAGCGGACCGAAAACGGAGTTTTGAGTTGTTGAATATGGGTATGTCAAACTGAGATGTAGATAGAATAAAAAGGAACAGTCCTAGGGTCCAAAAGTAAGTTGAACTTTGAATAGACTCGTTTGTGGCACCTGTGGGCAAGTTAGGGAACGATGTAAGGACTGAAGGTAGAGTTTTAGGGGTCAGCATGTTGGCAACAGTTACAACCAGAAGAGGCTGAAGTAATTGACTTTGCATATCAGGAGAAGAGAGGAGACTGAGGAGTGAGTCACATGGAAAACCAGCATTGAAATGTGGGCCGAAGATGAGAGTGCAGAGAAAGAGACAGAGAAGTAATCTTTGTAATACCAGACGCCTCAGTGCTGGATCTCCTGAGAAAGTAGTGCATGGGCTGTGCACCAGACGTCCCCTTCTTTTTCTTAGGATAATGTTTCCCCATGTTTCTTAGGAAATTTAATTTCCAGAGATTCTAATAAAAAACAAACTTGTCTGATAAGAATTAACCAAGTTGACAGACAACCTTGGATTACTTAGTTGAGAGTTTAGACTTGGTGCAAATGCAGTTATTACTTGGTGTTTAACCATAGATTATGTAAGGAGTTAAGTTCCATCGCCATGTGCCACCTGTTTGACTTTCCTATACTGTGCTGTTTCAGGAAAAAGGGAGTGGCTAGTATTAACCTTTGAGACCCTGTACTTACACTTCTGATTGTGCTTTCAAGTAATTACCACTTCTCTCATGCTTCTGTCTTGACGCCATTTTCATGAAGTAAAATTAATTTGTCACCTGTTGTCCTGTGAGTATGATTGTGAACGTTCGAAAATTCATTCTTGGGAAATTCTTATTGCCCAAGCAAGTTTATTTGAGGATCTGAGTTATCATCTAAAATGTAATTGTTTCTTTCGGAAGAGCTTACTAATCGCTGCCCTTTAATGTTCTATCTTCACTTCTAATGCTGAATTAAACTCAGCGAGCTGACACTGTTATGCAAAGTACCAACATAAGTAAGAGTGTGTCACATACAGTCAGACTGAATCGAGCCACCAGTGCTGAGAGAAAAGTGCAGCCCTGATGAGAGCTGAATAATCTCTAGAAGGCAGGCACAACACATAAGCAATGGTAGAAAGTGAAGAGAGTGTCAACAGTAGGAAAAAAAATAAATGATTTAATAAATGATTCTGGGTTAGGAAGTCCAGAACCTAACGAACATGTCCTTGAAGCTGCGAATTAGTCTTTCTAGCGACTGCTGAGGGAAATGCTTGCAAGGTCAAAGACACAGCAATGCTTCCTTCAAGTCAGGCAATGCTTTGTGTGGGGTTACACAAATTAAAATGGAAAGCAGGGCCAAATTAAGGCAGGATGTAGAATAATGTGCTGTTCTGTGTTTAATAAGGACAGCACATTATTCAATGCAGCAGAAAAATAACTACATCCTTTGCTTTGGGTTCTTTTGGGCTATACGTTTTAGGATCAAATGGCATTTCTAAGCTGTTTTAAATACTGACATCCTTTTAAATGTTTTTATGTTTTTGTGTTTTGTATTCTAGCTATGAAGATGGCCAAGTAGGAGATGCAAATATCAATACACAAGAAGGAGGCATTCACAAGGAGATCCTCCGAGTCATTGGTAATCAAACTGCTACTGGTTAAAGGACCATCATTTAGTTAACACGAATTGAAAGCCTTCCTCGGGTTCAAAGCTGGATTTTGAACTGAAGAAGAGGATAAAATAATTTATTGTTATTATCAACAAAATTAACCCTTTGAATACTGATTTTTTTCCCTTAGTATTTCTAAGTATCTCATTAAATACCTAAAATGGTATCAAATTGATCAATTGTAGGGTTATGGAATCTAGTAATAAAATTAAAACAGCACTTAAACTGAAGTTTGGGCTGTCATACAATAAACAGATTGAAAAAACAGTTTTGTGCTGATATTTTTATATTAAACTCTTTAATTGGACATTTGGTACTATATACCGACATTTTAGGTTACCGAATGGAATTGAGAACATTTTTTAATGCTGTCTAAATCTATCAGATACTTTGCAATAAGTTTAATGTTTGCACATTCTGATGTGCTAATTAATTAGTAGTATGAACCTTCAGATATTTGGGGAGATAGGTTCCCTTATCTCCTATTTTCCTTTATACGTAAATAATTAGGTCTTAGAAGCAGTGCTTTGCCCTAAAGTATGTAATATACCTATCTGTAGATTGATGCGTCGGAATGTCTGCTTGTGAATATACTATTGTATATTCCCATGTGTGTATCTGGTCAGAGATGGATTAGCTTAACAATTCTGTCCTTAGTGAAAAGGAGACAGTAAGCAGCAAGCAGTGAATTTGAATTTAAACCAAGGTATGACCCAAATTTATCACGATTCGATCATGGATAATATTTGCAGACAATTTTTCTGTTTGTCTAAAGAAATTCAGCTCTTCTAAAATGCTATAAGTCACAATTTGGGGAGTGCACATGTCCCTGTGTTCAAACGACCATATGTTTAAAGGAAAGGCCTCATAACTGAAAGAAACAGTATTTATTTATTGCAATGGACCATTTAAGAAATTTATTTCTACCACACCAGCATTTTTATATTTGTTCATCTAGTACCTCTGCTTATTTTTTTCATATTGAGAAAGAACATAAACTTCGAAGCTTCTTTTATATTAAAAGAATACAAATAAGTTTCTAGAGAACAATACCACCAGCTCTCGGCATTTCCTTTGCACGAGTCACATGCTCATCAGAATCATTTCTCCTTCTTTGAGTCCTAGATTCTTATTCATGTTACGTTTTAATTGACAGTGTTTGGTTTTCCACATGATGTCTCTGAAATAAGGCCATTCATGAAAGCAGTTTAATTAGTGAGCCTGCCACCCTATTCAAACTCCAAATCAAAGCTTGTATCTGATTTTAATTTATGGAGAAAGAAAAGATAAAAATGTATAGTGATTTGCAAGTATAATGTGATACTTCAGTGTTTATTTCCTTTGTCTGGCAAAGAAGGTGAGAACAAGGTCATACACATTGTTAAGGGTTGCAGTTGAGGAAGTATTTACTAATCATTTGTTTCAGTAGTTTGTAAATAATTGATTTCCTGCTTATTTGTGCAAAAATAGGCTTGAAGTGGTAGAGACATATCATTTTGAGAGTGTCTGTTTCAAATGTTGATCTGTTTTGACTTGTGAGCTAGAATGAGGGATATGATATTGAAGCATGGTAGGGCCAAGGTATATCCTTTTTAGTGTTTTGTGACTTAGTGTGGAACAAGAGAACTGCTTGCTTCTTTTTGCCAAGACACCCCAAGTATCCCAAATTCCATTAACTGTGTTTTTAAAACATTTTTAAGCAACAAAGTATTTTTTCAAATTAATTTTGTCATTCATCCTACACATGACATAAATATGAAGATCTAATACCAGGATTTGGGAGTAGAGATTTTGGAACCCCACTTGCAGAGTGCCCCAAGCATAATTTTAAAGTCACTGACCTAAGCCATTACAGCTTAGCAGTTGACTGATGATGTCTAAAGAATAATGTTTAGAATCTGAACTAGAAGGATTACTTGTAAGACTCTAAGGAGGCTGGTTAGGTGAGGGGAAACTGGCATAATTATAACTTTTACTGTCAAGAATAAAAGCAGATTCACCCATCTAAGGAAGAAGAGTGGTTGATAGTTCAGTACCTACTAAATATAACAGAGCAATAGGCATCTTTTAAAACCAGATGTCTTCTAATGACTGTCAATTGACTTGTATTACAAGGCAGAATGACAGCTTTTGTTTCCAAAAATTTTATTGGAACCTTTGTAAGCAAATATCCTAAGAAGAGTCCATCACTTAATTGAACTTTCTGAAATAAGGAATGCTATGATATACTGATGAAGATGCTTGTCTATATTTCTAAAACATAGACAATTTCATTGAATACTGTTAGTAAATGAATATCAAGATTCCAAAACTCTTAAGCAGGTCTTTAAAATTGAGTTAACCATGCTTTGATTCAGTCAGCCAGTAAAGTGTTATCTTTTGAATTTTTGATGATTCTAAATATCTCATATTGTATTGTTTTAAAAATCATTTGAAATCTGTTCACTGGTACTTTTGTAATCGTTTTATTAATTGTGTAGTTGTTACTACTAGATGTTCAGCCAGAGGAAAGACAGTTATTTATTTTCATTCTTGAAGTGGGAAAAACTATACCTTAATTTATTAGCTCTGCTTTTTCCTGCATTACTGATTTTGTAAACATTTCACCATGAATAATTTGTCCTCTTGAACTGTATAAAAAAAGAGAAGAAAATGATTGAACATTTGATGGGGGGGAGTAATAATATACAAATAATCTAGCATTATAGAATGAGTTTACGTGCTCTGCGTTGGAATGAATTTTATATTTGTTGCTCAGCAAATCCCAGTCAAATGTTGGATTCGAAGGTGGTTTTTCAATTTAAAATTCAATTTTAAGATTGTCACATTTTTGAAGTTACTGTCAAATACTATATAGATTAGAAACTCTCACAAACTATTGTTAATGCTCTGAAAAATTTGTTTAGAGAATTTCTCAATTTTTCTCCGCTCCTCTAAAAGAAAGAAAACTCATAGCATACAGTCTATGAATCTTTAAATAACTGAAGGAATGATAGCAGTACTTTATGTAATAAAAATATTGTAAAAACTATAACTTGCCTTGGGGCATGGGGTTCCAGAAAGTTAACGAGTCTGGATGACTTCCTCAGATAGTAATTTAATATGCCGTAAAGAGCCACTCAACATTGGACCATATACCATCTAAATAAATGTGGATTTCATGGTGGCATTTGAAGCACATTCTAAAAGCATTATGTTGTTCTGTTGTCCTGCTGAATTCTATATTATAATACTACCTCAAGACAAATGATAAATTGTTTGTTAAGGTAAATTGGGTTTCTAGTGTAAGGAACAACTAACATTTTCCAAGCAGAAGTAATCAAATAATTTAACAATTAAGACCATGCTGGATGTAGATATTGTCATTTACTTTTGGACAATGCAGTAATGCATTGCAGTCACTGGCGATGAATGACATAGTTAACACCCAATGTGTAATTTGAAAGGATTTCAAGTTACAAAATTTGAAGCTAATTAGTTTATCTTGAGATTGGTTTTCTACATGGGTCAATTTTATGTCCCTTCACCGAAAGCGACAAACAACTGCCCACTCTAAAGAGTTAAAAGATTAAAATACCTAACTGCTATGCCAGGATGGCAGACTGAATATTTAAGTATTTTGGCATTTAATGCCTGCTAAATTTTTGTCAGATTATATATAAATTTGATGTATATTATTACCCAGTAACTTTTTTCTTGGGGATTTTGTATACTCTATGAAATATTAGGATAAGTTTTTGTAGGTCAAAAGAACTTCAAGTAGTTTTTAGACAAAACATATCCATGAGCGTGAGAAAGCTGTGCTGAAGAATAGACGACATTACACATTTACCAGCAAGGCAGTAACCAATAGTGCTTATTTACATAGTCAATATAATTTAATGTTCTAAAAATAATTTCTTCGATCTGCCCAATGTTTAATGTATCATTTGAGATTTTTAAAAAAATGCAGCCACTCCTTTATGTAAACATTAAGGTATGCCTATGTTTAACTATACAGCCTTCTTTACAATAAATTTCTTGATTTTTGTGCGGAGAATAGTATTGCAACCTGCTATTTAGCCTTTGGTGCCTTAGAGTTATTATAAATATTTAATAATATGTACATAATGTAAATACTGCCGAGAGATCACTAAGGCCAAATATTTTCTCTATTCACTTTTTATTGCACTTGCTTTCTATTGCTACTTAAGCCTCTTTTATCCAGCTTTGTAATAGTCCTAACATTGTAGCCAATGTAAATGTTTACTTTCAATAAATCTGAATTTGTTCAACAAGTATGGTATATGTGGGCACTATTTTGAAAACTCGGTTGGGCCTTAGATGCTTCTCTTGATGAATCTTGCTTCAGGGGCTATGTATTTTAAGGTCTCAACAAACTCTAGAAATGGTTTATCCCTTTTTATTTTAAATATTTTTAAAACAAGGTGGGGGGAAGAGGAAAATAAAAAAAAAAACAACCCTTGCCAACCAGTATTGCACAATAGACTTAATTGGTCATGGGAATGCCATCTTAATTTCAAATTCTGTCAAGAAGTATAGATTTATAACATCTTGGTATAATCACAAAGAGAACATTTCAAAAGAACTGTGTTGAACGTTCTAAGCATTTCTGACCTGATTAGTAATTGGAAAATGATTTTTTTTAAAGCGCCACTATTTATAAAATACATCTCATTAACTGAATAATGAATAAGACCTCGGTTCATAAATAAATATGGGTCTCTAAATCTATTAATAGTAAATATTTATGAAGAGCTAAGTTTATATTCTCATAATAAATAAAATAATTTTTTAGTTGTGACACATTTAGGGCTGAGAAACTTGAGATGGCGAACTTCTATTTATTGGGCTTGATTTCTGTTACCGTAGGAACATTCCTGAAGAGTCTAGATGCATTTGGACAATGCATATAAGGACTAGAGAGCAGTAGATTCTGTGATGCCCCTTAGGAACTTTCGATTTACTTGTGGGAAAAAAAAGACATTGGGAATAATTCAAGAATAGCACAAGACCAGCAATGCTGAATGGAAAAGGCAAATGCAAGTGAAGCTCAAAGAACCAAATCATCTACATCACAGAGACGGGGAGACACCACGGAGGAGCCCGGGCATGGGCAGGACTTTCCGTGGTCTGAGGACTTTAAAACAGTGGGAGTCTTTGAAACAAGGAAAGGAAAATTGGCATATTAAGGAAAATCGACTTAAAGTTGCAAAGATCTTCATGAACCTGTGAGAAAACTTTAGTCATTTTGTACATTAATTGTAATGAAGACTGTACTCTCAATATTATAGATCTTTGATTAGTACTAATGAATAGTGTATATGGAGTATAATTAATTTCCATTTACTTATTCACCAGACACTTTTCTCAATTCCTTTTTCTTTTCTTTTTTTTTTTTTTCTGAGACAGTCTCACTGTGTCACCCTGGGTAGAGTGCCATAGTGTCATAGCTCACAGCAACCTTAAACTCTTAGGCTCAAGTGAAGTGATGATCCTCTTGCCTCAGCCTCCCAGTAGCTGAGACTATAAGCACACACCACAACGCCTAGCTATTTTTTTTTCTTTAAGAGATGGAGAGCTCTTGCTCAGTGTGGTCTTGAATTCCTGAGCTCAAGGGGGTCCTCCCACCCACCTGGGCCTCTCTGAGTGCTAGAATTCCAGGCATGAGCCCCTCCAAGTCCCATTTTTCACAATTGTAACATAGTATCTAAAACTCTGTAGCTTTTAGTCTGACTGGCAAGACGAACATTAGACCCAAATTTCTAGAGTAATTGAAATCAAGACATTTTTGCTTTGCTGTTGATAATACATCTATTAGAAGAGCTTATCTTTTTATTTATTTTCTAAATTTTCGATCATGTCTTTTATTCCATCTGACACTTCTCTGCCTTCCTCCTTATAGAAACGGGCCAGAGTATTCCTGAACTCAATTTCATTTATCTTTCCCAATCCCTCCCTTTTAATGACCACTGTGGCTAGTTTGATAAAAACATCAATGAGTTAAAAAAGTTTCACAGGCTGCTTTACTGAAAGACCAGTGCTAACAATTACTGAGAATTTGTTAAATGTTTATTTGGCCTCTATTTCTATTCCCAGCTTCCAACTAAATAATTTTGAGTATTCCAAGTAGCAGTGATTTATAACTTGTATTTAAGAAGAATGACACTTCAGAGATAACCACACATACACAGAGTTTAAAAATCATATATTCTTGAATTTCAGATAAATTTTTGATTAGACAGAATTTAATTTATGTAGCACTTTATAACTTAGAAATCACTTGCGTATAGGTTATTTTCTATTCACAATAACCCTATGAAACATGTCAGTAGGTATCCTTGTCTCTTGTGGATGAGAAGTTAAATAGCTTGTGCAAGAGGTTACTGTACTCTAAACCTAGCATCAGGATCTGAGTCTTTTTTTTTTGAGCTTTCTGACAAACCAGGCTTATGTTGCTGAGATCGTAAACTGGAGAAATAAGTAAGAAAGGTAAGACTTGCAAAGACGGGGAAGAGTCAATGAGGACATAAGAGCTGTATCAGGGAAACCCGGAATACCATTGCATAGGCTAGTCTGGAGAGCTTGGAAGAAAAGAAGCCCACGCTTGACACAGTTGGCAATGGAAAAATCATTGTCACACTGATTTCTGAGGGAGACAGAACACAAGAAGAAATGTTGGATTACGTGTTGTAACTATCAAAGAACGAAGTCCAGAGGAGAGGAATGAAGAAAAAATATAAGAGCCAGTGGGACAGGATTTATGAAAAAGTTGTAAGTTAAGAAATGAGAGATCCAATTTATAATTAACAATGTAAATTTGGAATCATTGGCCCCATGACTTCCTGTTGGAGATCAAGTTAGATGATCCTGCACTTTTTAGTATTCAGAGAAGGACTAACTGAAGACAAATGCCCTAGGCATGCTGTTTCTACACTAAGAAGTCTATAGGCACATAAATTCAA
This sequence comes from Otolemur garnettii, assembly GCF_000181295.1. Taxonomy (NCBI): domain Eukaryota; kingdom Metazoa; phylum Chordata; class Mammalia; order Primates; family Galagidae; genus Otolemur; species Otolemur garnettii. The sequence goes on along the minus strand of NW_003852400.1, from coordinate 45,799,113 downwards.
TCCTATGAAGGAGAACTGTAGAGAAGGGATATTCTGAATCACATGGCAACATATTTAAGAATAAATCTCCCCTCCACCTACAAAACCACGCTTGCTAAATTCTGAGATCAGTAAGAGAATGGTTGTAATAAGTCTCCTGTCTGTTTTAGTGTGATTTATCATTCCCAAGGTCTATCAAATTTTGTGTGTGTGTGTGTGTACACAATGCACTGTTGAACTCAACTATTGCTTGGGGAACACTAAGGCTAAACACCCAGGATGGTGGCCTCTCTTCACATTCAACTTGGAAGACACGACCCACTGTGTACGGCTCCAACTCCCATCTGTGTTTAATGACTCTTAGTCTCTCTTGTATTTCTCCCAAGATTTAGAATTATCTGGTTAAATACTTCCAAACGAAAATCTCTTCCTGAATGTTCCAAGAATACGTCAAATAAACTCTAATTAGTGTCCCCATCTTCACCTTTCTCCCCCTCCTTGCTTATCAATGAACCTGTGAATGGCTATACCACATTCACCTTGTTTTGCCAAGCCAGGAGGCAAGTGGTTAACTACATATAAGTGAACTCAAGTATGCTATCCTCCATTCACTCAATCCCTATCACTCAAAGAGGAGCCACGGTCTGCTAATTTTTTTGTTGAGTTGCTGGGTGTGTTCAATGATCTTGATCTCTCTGGTGACTTCTTTTCTTCACATTCACATGGGTTATATCAGTACCACCAATAAATTTCTTTCCTTGACTGAGTCCAGTGTCCTCTACTGGAAGCAGATTCAGCCCACACATAGCACAGACCTACAATTGGTAAAATATGGCAGACCTCTGTATGTTAGTAAATAAGACATTAACTCAAGTCCCAGATGTGTTAACTCAGCACTCATAGGACCCTTCTCCTGTGCTTTGGTTCCTGCTAAAGAGGCTACTAGATATTTTTAATCACAGCTGGCTCTACCTCCTCCACCCTTTCCTAATGCCACAGCTAAGTGATCTTTCTAAAATGTAAATTCAATTTTGTAACTCCTTTGCTTATCCTTCAGTGTCTCCCTATTTTTCACTCGGTAAAAACTTTTCAGAAACTTCTTACTCATGCCCCTTCTTGGTCTGGCCTCTGTTTCCCTCTCTCCCCTCTCCAGCCTCATTTCTCACCAACACCTTAACGCTCAGCGTTGGAAGTCCACTGAATTCTTGGCAGTTCCGAGAATAGCTTTTCTTACAGGCCTTCTCTGTCTGCCCCACTCCCCATTTCCCACTTATGCTCTTGACTCTCAATCTGCCTGTTCATTCCCATTCTAGACCAGATGGCCCTTCTAAATCTTCTCTAAGTATCTGACCAGAGCTCCTCTATCTCACTTAGCACATGGTGTTGAAAAGGTTTATTGCTTTGCCTAGTTCTTTTTCCCTGGTCTCCCTTTCTCCAGGCATAGATTGCTTCTAGTGTCTAATAAATGTCTGGCCCTTAAGTAGGCGAACACACACGCACACACATTATAAATGTCTATCTGTGGAAGATGCTCTTCAAATACAGTGGCATTAAAGCTGAAAATCTTCAGAATGAATCTTCTAATTGGCACATAACATATTCATGAATGTAAATAAATACCCATGGTGGGGGCATAACGAGCCAAAAGTTATTATCATTCTGGCTCCAGCTCGTATTCTATCTATCACCTGCTGGCAAATACAGAACTCCCTTGAAGTTGGTAACATCTACATCTACTCTTTCTGCCACCCTTAAAATATGTATTTTCATTCTAACTTTAGATCAAGCAGTGCCTGGATTGGAAGGTCATTCTGAGGACCCTGAATGAAACATAAAACTAGATATTTAAGAATTTATGACTTAATGTCAGTAATTTGCATAACCAGAGGATCATTGCTTTGCTAAATAATTACCTTAAATAAGGAGTTTCCCTAGAATGCTTGAGTTCATTTATAGGTGGTTAACTACTTGCCGTACAAGGAAGAGAGATATTTTAAGCTCTACTGCTAATATCCATTACCAATAAAAATAAATTAATGATGGAAATTAAGCACATTTATAATTGTAAGTCAATGGGAAAATAAGGTTCCTTCCAAAGACATTGTGTTCTTCTAACATGGTGTGAATTGTAACTAATCTGAATTTTATTACACATTCTACTCTGTGACATCTAACTTAATTTTTGCAGCTGTGTAATTGGGAACATTTCTATTCTTTATGTGTTTCCTGGTTAACTTCTGGGATACATATTTCTTAATAGTTGCAGGCTTAGAGCAATAGTCATTTTCTAGTTGTGATATACAGCGCCCTAGAGGAGTATGGGTTTCTGCAGTTTATTATTTGGAATCCTTTTCCTGGAGTTGCTGCCTATTGCAAATCTACCCATAATTCAAGGTCAAGTCCACGTACTTTCAAGTACATGAATATTTCCTGGATCACCCAACCATGAAAGATGTCTCTCTGCTCCAAATTCCTGCAACATTTTGTAGTTCTCTTGGAACACTGGTTTAGAATTATCACTGTTTCTAGAGCTCTTTGTGTAAAAAAAAAAAAAAAAAAAATGCATTCCTGAGCATTATACTCTACCACCACTATAATCTTTCCCTGTTAATGTTATATTCCATAAATTTAGTATGTTAAACACTCAGTGCTCAATTTTCAAAGCCTTGTAATTACATAGTACTTTATATTTCTATTAGTGTTATTGAAGGACGTGATGAACAGTGAGTCCAGCCACTCTTGACTAAAAGTGATCAGTCTCTTCAGCTCCTTAATACTTTCTCCACTTCCACTGAACCGGGATGACCTGCAGGGAGGAACAGAGCAGGTACAATTTGGCTCTGTGCTGTAACATTTAATGAACAACAGATCCGCCACTTTTGTTCTCTCTCTAGGGGAGTTTCCTTAATTTCTTATAGGGGAAAGAAACTGAGGCAAGATAGTAAGCTGCATATTGACATTCAGAAAAAATGTCATGCATTTTTAATATACAGAGTTTAAAAAATACATGTAAACACATTAAATTTCATAAGCTTATCGATTTTGTTTTGTAGTTACTGTGTGATGTCATCTGTTTACAGGGGTCAGGCGTGCTATCTCAGTCTGCACGTTTCTGAGAATGAGGGCTTTCAAGAGTGTGCCCACACATCTTCCCATCGAAATCACCACTGATCAATCAATCACTGACTGATGTCTTAGTAACCCAGGCACCTTCATGCTTAAAATCATCAGGTGGAAAACCCACTTCCCTTGCCCATCCCACTCATTCCTTCCCCCGGAACTGTCAAGTCTCTATCTAAGGCACACCTGGCTATCCCAGACTGTTGCAGTATCTGTCAGCTTTAATATTTTCAGTTATTTATTCAAAACACATTTTTCATCTCTGATTTGTACCAGGCCCTGAGATGTGTTCTTCTCTACAAGCTCATCTTTCACTGTCAAGAAGTGGTTCTTGCCTTAAAAGAATCTACTGACTCCAAGAGAATATATATAAGAGGCAGCTGCAGTCCGATAGAATGCACAATATTGCAGGTTAAGTTCACGTACAGAAACCTCTCACTGAGCCTTGAAGACCTTGCCACGGTGCTGTCCTGCCCAGACCTTCCTGTGATATCCATTATTATACCGGCCACACATCCCAGCACAGCATTGAACCCCCTAGGAAGAAACTAAACAGCTCTTTTTATGTATGAGAAAATCACCTTAAATACTGTTTGTTTTTAGCCGAATTCCCGATTAGTTTTTGAATCTACCACTTTGGACTCTTTTATTTTTTATGCCTGTCTCCACCCTTTTTCCCTTTGATTTGAATCATTCTATCCCTTCCCACAGACAGGTGAGTTGATTTTAACCCTCTTTCATTAAAATCTCAAAGGCAATTCTATCTCTTCTCTGAAGCCCGGTGCCAGATGTAATCTTTCTTCTGTGGCATCTCATAAGCTATTAAATCTCTCGAACATTTTGTAGAAGGCTCGTCACTTTCTGCTAGAGGCACAGGGCTTGTCACATTTCTTCTTCAAAAGACCAGAAGTTTTTCTAGCTAAGAAACTGTACATTTTTATTTCGTGATATCCTTCACTACTCCAAGTAAGTTACCAACAAATATTTCTGAGTAAATACATTTAAAAAATATAATTTAAAAACTTTGCTTGTGAAACAGTATTATTGTATGTATAGGCACTTTCTTAAGTGGTCTCTGGCCTTCCCTTCCCATGGTACCAAGCTGTAGACTGAGGGTAGATAATATCTCTGAACGCTGTCTTGCAAATTCAGTACAGCAACATGGCTGACTTTTGTGTAGATAGCCACTACACATACCCTCCAAGGGAAAAAAAAAGTATTGAACTTCACCTTGAGATCCTGCTTGCTCTCCGTGTTTCCCATTTTGCCTTGGAAATATGCTGATAGCTTCCTCACAACCTACATCAGAGCTTGGATAGGCCTCGTTAGGATTGACCAGTTGGCTACAGAAGTGAAAGTGGAAAGGGAAAACAACAGCTTAACACTCTCCTTAGATCCCTCTGGCCTCTAGTCTCTGCTGACTCCTGCCTCATCCTTGTCAGGCACAGACCTCATGTTCCAGTTTCTGTCATAAAATTGTTTTTCTTTCTTTCTTTTTTTTTTTTTTTTTGAGACAGAGTCTCACTTTGTCACCCTCAGTAGAGTACAGTGGCATCACAGCTCACAGCAACCTCAAACTCTTAGGCTCAAGTGATTCTCTTGTCTCAGCCTCCCAAGTACCTGGACTACAGGTGCCCCCCACGATGCCTAGCTATTTTTAGAGATGAGGTCTCATTCTGGCTCAGGCTGGTCTCAAAACTGTGAGCTCAGGCAATCTCCACCCACCTTGGCCTCGCAGAGTGTTAGGATTACAGCTGTGAGCCACTGCACCCAGATGTCATAAAATTCTTAAGAGTCTTACTAAGGAAGAAGTTTTATCTGACGTGTTAAGTGAAGCTACTTCATTCCTTTGGGTCTCCATGTGGCTACATTTCTTCTGTAGGTAGAAAAAGAAACAAGGGCTGGGAAGAAGTCCCCAAAAGTTGAAATCCTCTTACACAATTGGAAAAGCCCTCAGAAAACCTAAGAAGGCCAACTGTGTTTTCATTTTTTTGTTGTTGAGTGCGGAGTTAGGCACCAGGAAAGAAGGTAGGTGGCTGCATATCATTTGTTACCCAGCCAGCAGGTGAAGGGAGACCAAGTCAACAACAGCAGTGAGAGGAGAGGGAGAAATCATCTGGGCACCCTCTGAAACCAAGAAGAGGACCAGGAACAATTAATCTCTCAGTCTCCTATCTAGAAGCCTCACATGAACTCAAACTCTATCCCACACTTATTTCTCATGCTACTTTTTGTGAACGATATTCAACTTTTGTTTAAATGCTTAGTAATTCGCTTGGTTTTCTCCCAAAGTTCTGCTGCTTTTATACCTTTTAAATTGTCTGGCTATTTAGGTCAAAACAATGATGTTTATTTGTCTGCTTTTTTTAAAATCTGTCTATATAAATAACTGTTTTCCTCAGGACTATAACCACATGCTTATACACACGTGTGCCTGCACTACTGTACTCAAAGCGGATGTATTGTTGACATATTTTTTAAAACATCAGTTTGGAAGGTGGCGAGGTGAAAGGTTGCGCATATCAGGTTGTGACACCGTTCACCAGGTGTCATCATCTTAGGAATTGCAGACAAAGCTGAGCAATGTGAGCACAACTTAGGAATGCAGGACCCTGGCACGGTTTCCCCTGTGACCACCAGGAGACTTGACAGCTCCAGGAGATCAAAGTGAAAATGTTTGAAGTCAGTGACAGTGACTGACATTTAATAAAGGTGGCCAAGAAAGGAAGTTAAATATTAAGTCCAGGCTACAAGACATCAACTTCTCTTCACAACAGGACTATCTAGTGCCCTCAGTTCATCAAAGAAAACCTGTAGTTGATTTATTAGCACTTTGCTTGCCCAGAAAGTGACATGGGGTCCAGGGCACCATACACTCTAATTAGTTAGACTCTTCTTTCTGGGATTTCTAGGCCCTACATAATGGAACCTCTCCCATCAGTCCGACCTTATTTTGTCTCCTCTGCCCAACACGCTGAATTCAATCATCATTCTTTTTTTCGTATATTCCGTCAACACACTGAGACTGTTCATTCTCCCGAGGAGCCCAACTTATCAGTCCTCTTCCTCTGTCCTCTGGGGATCAATCTTCATCCATATCTGCAGGTTCGCTTCAGCTCCGTCTCCTCCATGAACTCCTTTCACAATGTAGCCTGTTGTTTAGAGATGCCATGTGAGTTTTTTCTTTTCTCTCTCTAATATTTTGTCACATCCTAGGTGGAAAGAAGTGTCATTTATACTTCAGATTTCTGTGAAGCTCAGCAGATAGCAAGTGCTAATTTAACAATTATTGAATGGGCATGAACTGGTTAATGAACTGACCAGCTGAGGGTTAACATAATGAAAAAGTTAGGGTTTAAGGAACACTAGCTATGTAGTTTTATATATATATATATATACCCTTTAGTCATGCCTACTTCTTTGCTCACACAACCCTCTTATATTCATCTGTTTAAAGTTTTCTCACTAACATAACTATTCACTCATAATGTCTTTCTGTGTCTTGTGCATTCAAGGCTCTGGACTCATGAGCCTTAGCCTAGGGCCTGCCACACATAACAGGCATTCAGTATACCTTGATCAATGAGCTAGTTACCCAAATGCAGAAATAAATGAACTACTAAAAACAAGATCAAATTGAGAAGATTCTAAGCAATGCCTACTCAAGCCTATCAGAGAATTATATACTATCACTTAATGTCAAGGAAAATATTCCTGAGCTCAGATAGAAGCACATCCTTGGATAGTTAGGATTTGGGTTCTAGGAAAAAGGAAAGGAGTCAGCCTTCTCAGTAAGAACATCTGCATGAGGGCCCACACAAGAGTGGAAATATACAGAGAGTGTGCAGGGATTGGAGAGGAAGAGCGTAGCCTCCATCAGTTCTAGTCCATTTGGGTGCCTGGATCTATGCCTGTCTTCGGCATTGTCTCCATTCATGTTGTTTCCCTTTCCCGTCTGTGTTGGCTTCCCCTATCGTCTCCACCCTCCTCTTGAATTCCAATTACCCAGAAATGCAAACTGAGGGTGAACAGAGAGTGAGAGAGCCAGGAGACTGCCTGGAGGCTGAGATGCTGGGGTAGTGCCAATCTGTCTGGATTGAATGAACCAGGGCTGAACAATAGGGCATTTTCTAATAGGATACATAATAATTAGCAACTTCAAGTATTTTACTGCACCTAAACATAACTAAATAAATGTGAGTAGTGACCAGACACTCTGCTAGGCACTGGATAGACACAAGATAAAGGTGCCGCAGTCTTTGCCCTTTAGCAACGTAGAGTCCCTGAGTGCTTATTAACACAAGTGAAGATGTTGACTAGAAACACCACGTAGAAGGCATTGCTCTCACCATTCCATGCCCCTTACTACATTTAATACTTTTAATAATCTTTGAGGTTTGATACCATTATTATCTTTAGTTTATATATTAAAAGACTAATGCAGAAGGCAAAGGAACTTGTCCAAGGTCCCATAGTGAATGGTGGAGCTGACACAGTTAACTGCTCTGTGGTTCTGTCTCCCCCACCCTCTGCTCAGTGCTGTTCCAAGCATAAAATCAACATGCCAAAAGATTTACTGAACGGAATCACTTTGCATGCCATGCTCAGGAAATCTCTTCATCCATGCTCTTTGAACTAATTTTGGCATCTAGAGTGGCCCAGAAAACAACCTTGGTTAGTGAGAATATCCTTATGGAAATCGGAGGAACAGCTGCTGATCTAAATGCTACTCCTATCACTCGGAGAGTTTTGCCAACAAGTTCAGCAGAATCTCGGAAATGTCTGCTGCTGAAGAGATTGAGGTCAGTTCTAAAGCCCATCCTGTGCCCGGGCTGCAAAGGGTAAATCCAGTGCTCAGCCCACAGAATGTTGAGCACAGCATCCGCAAGAGGGCTTTGGGGCAAGGATGTGTCCTGCAAAATACAACAAAACCTAGGAATTGTCACAATTCACATCACCTGGAACATAGTGACATTGATAATCCTCAGGACTATAAAGTCTTGGATGAGATCACAGATTTATGAATACTAAAGCAAAGCACCACAGAAAATGTATCGTGTTTATAGAACTCAGATACACACGGGTGGGGTGGAAGCCGGATCCTGTTTATTTGATTCCATGTGATAAAACTGTCATTCAAAGTGTTTTCCCATGGAAACAATTTGTCAGAGTCGTGGAAGGAACTATGAGACCATAAAGATCATTTATTCCATATGATGTGTTTCATTCATCGATTAGGACAGCCAAGAGGTATTATATCTTGGCTACCTTTATGTATGGTCCCCCTATAAAGAGTTAGGAATAAAAACATAAAATAAAATGATATGGTCATGTTATTCATGAGGGCAGAGGCATTTTTTTCTGATTTGTTCAACACTATATCAATCCTGGGCATATCTGCCTTCAGATCCATCCCGTCCTCTCCTTCTGCTCCGCTCTGCATCACTGGGGAAGCTGAGCTTGCAGACTGTATACCTCATGCCGCTTTCTTAGAAGGCTTCCAAACGGACTAGAGCAATGGGAAGCATGAAGAGGAGAAAGGAGGACAGGAGAAAGGAGAAGCCCGGGCATTTTCCCTCAGTCTACTCCTCTGTGGCCTCTCCATCAGAGGCTGTTTCTCCTCCATGGTTTCTGCCAGCTCTCACAGTCAGGTCACCATGGTTTCAGTCTCTGCAGGTGACCTGGTCCCCTGCACTCTTATAACATCACCTGTTAAGTCATTCCAGTCTTGGGATGCTAGTGTCTCCTGACATTATTAAATTCTAGCCTGCTTCTCCAGGTCCTGTTTGGCTTCTAATCTCTTCTATTATCTGAATTACCAATAGCCTGGGTTAAATCCCCTCTGTTGTGAATACTCAAAGAAATTTCTATCTTAGATTCTAATTAATATAATATAATATGATAAACATAATATAATTCTATCAATTGAACTGCTGTATTTCCTAGAACAGAGCCCTACCAGATATTTAAATGAATAAATGGTGGGAGGAAACAGGTATACAGATTATTTTAATATACACATTAGAAATGATTAAATGGATATATACTGCAGGGACATAGGGGAAAAAAAGATTTCGTTGGTGTGTTGGATTTTGAGAAATTTGAGTTTTGAAGAAAAAATTTTCAGGCAAATAACAGGTAATGGTCTTTTCGAGTATCAGAAAACACATAAATACAGACAGGGAGATGAGAAAAAGAAAGATATGAGTGTTTAGGAACCTACTGAGTAATTCTTCACGAGCAGGATATAAAATTACTGCCTGGAGATCATGGAAATTGAACGATGACCAGGTCTAGACTACAAAGGGCTTCATGTCCAACCTAAAGAGTTTGGACTTATCTTGCAGAATCACTGAAAAATTTCAAGCAAGGAAATGACCTAAAGTTATATAAAAAAAAAATCTGACATATATGCTATATATGCTATGTTCATTATAAAAGCAAAATAAGCAAGTTATGATCACTTAATGTCTACTATTTTTATTATTTTGTCTCAAATAGCAAGTGGATGAAATATTTCATCTACTTAGACACTAAACATGATTTCAATAGCCTTGGATGCTTTAGTTTGAGGATATTTTTATGGATAGTAATTAGTTAACACATGCAGGTTTTATGCTGCTCCAGTACAATAAACATCAACCACCTTTGTTTTGTTTTTAATCACTGATCTCACAATGTCAGAACTGGGCTCCTTCAAATGGCTGCCAGATAGCTACAAAGTGACAGTTGCCTAAAACTCTACCAGAACGTCATCTATGAAAATTACGTAGAAATTGGGAAGGAAGATGACAGAGTTATCAGGAAGCCATCTTTTCACAATTGTGTTTGTTTTTTTTTTTCTTTTATTAAGTCATATACACATACATGCTCATGAATACATTTATACATTTGTGGGGTACAAGGTGTTGATTTTTTATACTCTTTGCAGTGCTTACAACAAACTAATCAACATAGCTTTTGCCTCATTTACTTAATTATTGTGTTAAGATGTTTATGTTCTATTCCTCATAGATTTGACTGGTATTCTTGCAATATGGTCCAGAGATGTGGTCCCTTCTCCTTCTTGCTAGGCTGCTTCTTTTCTAGTCCTTTGCCTAGAAAGGGCAAGAGAACAGGCTTTTGTCTGGGCTTCATCTGTCTGTATCTGTTGATATTTCCAGGTTACCAGCTTCTTCAGCTCCAAGTGCAGGAAATGGCAAAAAGAAAACCTAAGGAACTCATCACTATTTTTTTGTCTCAGGTCTCCAACTAGTCTGCTACCTTCCATCCACCTTTCACAGACTTCTTTGTTTCATGCATAATGTCCATGGTTTTTAGTTGTGCTTAGTGGAGGAATAGGGGAAATATGTCTACTCTAGCTTCTGGGAAGTGGAAGTCCACTTATTTCCCATTTTTGTGAGATTTTAAAAAAATTCTTTCATGAATATTATGTGTAAGATGTTTATATACTTAACTAGTGAAACATTATTGCTATTTTTATCTCATTACCTACTTATTGTTTCAGATTATTAAGAATGCCACATTGGCTGTAAATATTTAACTAGCTACAATAGTCTTTAATCTTGCTCATCCTGCTGACATATAGAGGTTTTGATGTCTATTTAGTCAAATCTTTTGTGATTTTTCCCTTATTAAGACCTAGAGAGTCTTTCTCTATCTAAATATTAGATAAACATTTGCTCATATTTTCTTTTAGATTTTTTAAATGACTGTAAAATTTTTTCTTTGCTTTTCACTTTTTTATTCATCCGAAATTAATTTTTGTCTATTACCTTAGGAGACAAATATTTTGAATGATGATTTTAAGAGGAGAAATTCTTAACTGCAGTGAAGACTTGACAGTGTTTCTAAATATCTTCAATCCAATACAAAATCTTATTCTTTTTTAAGACATAGTCTCATGTTTTTGCCCTCTGTAGAGTACCATGGTGTCATGCTTCACAGCAACCTCAAACTCCTGCGCTCAAATGATCCTCTTGCCTCAGCCTCCCAAGTAATCTGAGTAGCTGGTTCTACAGGCATCTACCACAACGCCCAGCTATTTTTAGATACAAGGCTTCACTCCTGATCAGGCTGGTCTCAAACTTGTGAGCTCAAGCAATCCACCCGCTCAGCCTCCCAGAGTGCTAGGATCAGAGGCGTGAGCCACCATGCCCGCCCTGCCTCCAATATAAAATCTTGATTTAATTGCTAGAGACTGTGCCATTTACTTACTCTGTGGATTGACAGCACCATCCTGCTCACCTATGCATCTGTGTCTGCCTCAGTTCATGTGAGGATGACGGGGAGGAAACTGGCCCGTGCTGGCAGGGATGCTTCAGCACCCCACCCACAGCAGACAAGCTGAAAAGTCCACACGGGTGATGGATGATGAAGGATGCCTTGAACTCAACTGTCCAAGGATATTGCTTAAGGCCTCTTGCCAGGCCACCAATTATTCAATATATCATTCTAAACAGAAGTTAGCTTTTCTAATTAATGAAGTGATTTTCTTCAAACATTTTGATTCAAATTGTAGACAAGATTCGAAAGATAAACAAGTGTGCTTTCCAGCTTTTTGGTTTCCCTGGCAAATGTTAGTCTTTCTTAGGACGCCTAAGGCTGGAGCAAATTCATTTCTTGCTACTTATTTGGAGGCCAGAGGACTCTGTGACCCTCCAGACATAAATGGGACAGTGTGCGCTGTCATCTTGAGACACTAGGAAGGAATCCTGCCCTTGCAGGCCTACCACTAAAAATAAATGTATTAGTGTACTCCACCATCGACTTTCCCCCGATACAGCTAAGCTTCCTTATAGCTCTAGACAGAATAAAATAGTAATTCTTCTCTTCTTAACGTATCAGGTAAAGAGAGAACTCACAATCCTATAGCATAACTCAGAAATTGAATCACAAAAGGGAATTCCATCACTGAAGCAAAGGAAAAACATCTGGGTTATTATTAATCATGACTGTTATAAAGACTTCATAGAAACATGGAAGATATTTCTAGGGTGCACTAAGGAAAAAAAAACGGGGTGCAAAATATGTGCCTACCGTATTAGGAAATAGACACACATTACAGTAGTTTTCAAGTGTTTTTATCTTTTCCTCTCTCTCTTTTCTTCTAAACTTGTGTAACACTAAGCATTTAGGAGATATTCTAAAATCACATTTTTACAGTTTTGATCAATTAATGAAGTTAATTATATACAGAAGGGAGTCACCTTGATGTCCTCTTCTGTTGTTCCTTGGAGCTACAGACCGAGAGATTTTACAGTAGGACTTTCATGTGCTAGTTCTACAGCACTAAAATACTGCTTCATTGAAGGGTGCCTCATTATTGTCCGTATTTTTACTGCTATACAGCCCAACAGTGGATTAAAAGTAAATCAACTGTTATAGCACTTCATAAATCTCAGGGCTAGTTTATAAGCAAAGCCCAGACGGAGGAGAGTACAAGGTACAAAGAGCTTTTGCTGCTTCCGAAAGGAGTCCCTTTGCTGCTGTCTCTGAGCGGTGAGAGAGACGTTTGAAACCAATGAGATCGGAAAGTACCAGCGGACCAGGTTTGTTTCCTTGATTTGCTTTGCACAGACACACTTTGCCAGGAAACCCAGGTGACAGAATTTCGTTAGGGCCAAGTAAAGCCTTCGACCACAACAGGAGTGAGTTGGGAAGGAAACCCCAGAAGCTTCGTGTTCTCCAGAGGGCAGGTTTGGGTGCAGATCAGAAGCACATCTGTGCCCACGTGTGTACCTGAAGGCCAACGGGCAGCATGATTCACAACAGAATAAGCAAAGGGCAAGTACGGCTTTGTTTTCGAGCTGGGAATTGAAACTAGATAAATAATCACAGAACAACAACAGCAACAAAAAATAAACCTGCATAAGTTATACATGAAAAATGAAGGAGAACGCAGACCCGAGGGGGAGCATTGTAATAAAAGTATTGGGGAAAAAGCCTTCTGGAGCCAGAGGAGGATTAAACAACGCATCAAAGAGAACAGAAAGGGGATGGAGCGTGGAGAGAAGAGAAAGTGTTTGAGGCCAAGAAGTCCCAAGCACGTCCCTGTGTCTCAGAGAACAGGCTCTAATTCTCCCTGAAGAACAAGGAAACTCAGACTTTTCTATTAAGAGTAGCCTTATAAAAAGTCCTGTATGTATGTGGTGAAAAGAACATAAATACGAAGGCTCCGTGCCGAAATGTATCAAGTACATGCCCTGTTATAATAACAGTATAATAAAGCATTATAAAAAAGTTCTATAAAAACTTTCTAGAATATTAGCACGTAAAGGATCACATTATTGAATTGTGGCCCAGAGAATACCAGACCACCCTTCAGGAAGAAAAGGAAGACTGAAAATCGGCATTTCAAAAAGAATGACTTCACATTCCCATGCCTTTGATTTGAGGATCCTGGGTAGATTTTTTTATTGTTGACAAATGCTACCAATAAGCAATTTCATAGTCTAGCCCTAGGCTACATGTCCAGAAAAACTGAGCTAGGAATCAGAGCCCAAGTTCTCTGCCTCCCTGATCTCAAGTCAGGTCTGGCATATTTATATTCACATTTTCTCAGTTGCTTAAGTACCACACAAAAAGCCCACTCTGGTGCCGTTGCTGCAGTCACCACCCAGGAGGGGGACAGGCCTCTGGTCCTGATCAGTGGGCACCGATGACAGAACACAGCGAATTCTCACCTCTGTGTTGTGGCAGCTTCCACTGAGGTCATTTTAACTCTATAGCTGGTTCTTCTTTCTTCTGTTCCCTGATGGGTAATTTACGTGGCCAACCAGTGCCTATTAAAAATATGCAAACCCATTTTTTTTTCCCAGTAAGGCTGCATTATATATTTTTAGAAAAATGAAAGGGTAATGTAAATTTTCCAGGCCGATTTTTCTCTAGGAAACATTCTCCTGCCTATTTTGTTTGTCTGCTTGCCTCACTGATTTTTCCATCTTACAGTAATCCAAAAGCCAGCAAGATTCTGGTATATGTCACCGTTCACCTGGCACTTTCGTCTTGCTGGGACATTCTACTGGTGTGAAGTTGTATTATTTCACCATTGGTCAGATTCCGTAAGTGTTAATATTATATCTGTCACGGTAACATTCAAATCATAAAAACAAATATTGGAGGCTTAAAGCTTCACAAGTAATCAAAGAGCTACTTCTCTTCTAACCTCCTTTCAACTTCAAAAGCCTTCACGTTTCCATTGGCCTGAAGTGGATTTTACAAAAAGAGAGGGTAGACGCGAGAGAAATGATTACAGTCCAAGAAGATTTTGTCTGTGCAGTCTCTCCGACTCTTACTTTTATTTTGTTCTTCTTTGCTTTTTATTTGTCAGTTTTCCTCCTAACAAGGTATTATTTGTAGGACTTTGAAAATGTATTATTTACAGTACATTGAAGAGGCAAAGTTGACAAATACGTTTGGTTTCACAAGATTGATTTTTCTTATCTAGGGTTACCTGAGTTGAATTTCTAATTCAGTGTCGTTCCTGTTATCATTCTCTTGGCTAGTCACTCGGAAAGGAAACCAAAAAATGCTACATCTTCAAATTTAAAAACGCATTACATTCAGACTCCTGAATTGAGTGCCTGAAACCAAGTCTGGAGGGTCTTAAGAATGGAGCCTTCATCGGGCTAAGTCATTTGAAACCCCTGCCCCCAAGAAGACGTCATCAGGTTATTATGTGGACATGGGGCTTTGTACAGCTTTGAGAATTTAGATGTGGGTGGTGTACGGTAGACACATTTAGAGACAGGTGACAGGTGGATTGGCTCAGCCTGCAATCCATTTTTGAAAGGAAAAAGAAGAGTGGCAGAAGATTGACCATTCGATCTATAATGTTCCTACAGGCAGTCACGTAAGTCCTTCTGAAGATGGTTCTTAAATCCCACATGCCTAGCATGGAGAACATAAAAATAACCACAGATTACAAAAAAGGTTCTGAAAGAGTTCAGTTTTCCATAAGTAAAACAGATTTCTCATAATATTTTATTCAGCTACTCCATGTTGAAATCCTAAAAACCTTGCTTGTTCTAGAACTGCTGGTTCTTCCTACACATGACAACTATCTTTTCCTGTATTTTGCAAGTAGAGAGGTGGCAATAAACTCTATATCTTGTTTAGTTTGTGTTTATTTAATTGCAATGGTATTATTGATACTTATTTTTCATTCTCTCCACACAGCCTAAAAGTAAATGAGGTAAATATATTCTTTGCCCCTTTCTGGGATGAATCTCCTGATTCATCCTACTGAATGGGCCTCCTGTGGGTTTCAAAGATGGTTTTGTATTTGTTTTTGTGGGCTTTGATCCATATTTCCTATCAGTTTCCTAATAGAGACAAATAGAGACATCACTGTGTGAAAGATCGACAGAGAAGCTCTATCTCTGTCATCCTTCTTACCTGATTTGATTTGTTTCCCATAAATGTATTTGGTCTCTCTCAACCAACAGTTCTCAAAATGTAGCTTCAGCACCTGTCTGGGCCCTGGAGAACCAGGCAGGGGGCTGTGAAGTGAACATTATTTGCATAATACAACTGAGATATCACTTGCCTTTTGTACTATCACGCTCTTTGGAGCCGACTGTGGCATTTCCTAGAGGCTGCACCCTCTCTGATAACATAACAGCCCAAATGCAGAAGCAGATACGAAAACCCAGCTGCTTCACTTCGGAGATGCATTAAACAAGTTTGCAAACAGATACCAATGTCACTTTTCTCACTGCTGGAAAATATAGTCATTTTTCTTTAAAACATGTTAACTTTTATGTAAATATATAATGACTTATTAAAATAATTTTAAAATGAATGAGTTAATACTTATTTTAAAATTTCTCAGTTTCATTTGGTTCCTGAGTGAATACGGAGAGTGAATAGTTTCATAAGAGAAAATTCACACGAGCTAAAGCTTTTCGCCAACTCAATAATTTTGAACATGTTAAAGTGGAACCAAACTTTACCAACTGCTGCTGTGAGTCTCCTCTTCCCCTGTCTAATCTCTTCTTTCTGTACTTTACCTTTGGGTGTCTGGATCTTCTTCACAATGTACACATTCAATCATTTTCTTCCATTTTGTTCACAAACTCTATTTCTTCTTTTACTCTCAGGCTCCCTCATAGAGCACACACACCCAGAGAGGTTTGACCAAGTCACTGATGCTCAGGAAAATAAGAAACTAAAAGAAAATGAAGGGAAAGGGCTCCCGGAATAGAGCACTGGATGTAGCTAACAGATGTAGGCTCTGATTGATCCTTTCACTAGGAACACAAATTAATACCCCTGGTCTGTAAAATGGGAAAGGATATAAGTTATTTTCAAACAGCATTGCACAGAGCTTTATGGTTCTGAAGATATGACAATGATTCCACCAGGTAAGTCAGGAGAGTATGTGGATAGACTCACTCCTCCCTGTTCAACCATGCAGAGCCACTTCCAAACCATCTTACATAGATGGAGTACAGGGTAAGACCTCATTCAATAAAAGAGAGTTTGCACTAAAAATGTTTGGAAGTCACTGGTCTAGATGATTACTGACGACTCTTCTAGCTATAACTTGAGGGAAGAGCACTGGTTCTCACTCCCCCTAAGAAAATGTGTTGCCTCTACAAACATAATTTCTTTCCTCGTTTGTATTTTTTGAGGGACCTTAAACAAATTTGAGATGGCAGTTGTGCCTAGATGGTATGGGAAGAGAGAATTTTCCTGTAGTCTATCTGTGATCTGTGCTGCTTCAGCATTTGAACACAACCCTCTGACCTGAATCTCCCTCCAACAACTCTTTTTAATGAAGTCACTAACTTCCTAAAGCAATTATACCTTGATCTCAAAGAATATGGTTGAATGGCAAATTCAGGAACCTGCCCGAGGAGGTTTCTTTTCTTCCCTGGAATTTATGGCACGCTGGCCTTGTTATTGAGATGGGGGGAAAAAGAGAACTGCAAGATATAATAAAACTATTGAAGTGGAGAAAATTTTTATAGATGAATCACAGCAATAAACTATTATAATGAAGTAGCATTTTTTTTTAACTTTATGGAGTTTTTTTTCTGACAGAGTATCTCAGATTTATTTTCCTCAACTTGATGAAGTATTCCGACAAGATGCTCTTTCCACCTGATAACTTCACAAATTGAGGCATGGAGATGCGGAAAAACCCTGGTGAATTCATTAGTAACAAAAGAGACAGAGCTACAATGCAGGAATTTTGACTCATCACCTGAGTCCTTTGTTTTACATTCAGGAGAATGGGTTCTTTTCTAATCCTAGAAGGTGGCCTAGGAATATAGTTTCACATGACATATTTCCTGGAGGAACAATTCTCTTGGGCAGAGAATTTTTGGTTTCATGTCTGGCCAACTTCCTATCTACTACCCCAAGAATCTA
>NW_003852400.1:45765439-45781576 GCF_000181295.1 Otolemur garnettii | reverse complement strand
AAGTTGTGAGTAAGCTGTGATAATCATTTTTATGAGAGAAAGGTTATACATTTTCATTTCCATTTTGTAGTTATTTATCCTTCAAGAGAACCAGCATTTAAACATTTTATAGATTTAAAATGTAAAGGAAATGCATAACCTTACTATCACAGGTTCCCCGTGGAAGGAGGCGAAACAGAGGACATTGTATGCCGGTTTTAATTCCAGATAAAATAGTGTTTGAATTCAGTTTCTTTAAAATCTGGAAAGTTACCATTTAAATTTGTCTCCTCTGAAACCCTTTAAAAACAGCAGCAATTTTGTTAAAAACAAAATCACGAGGTTTAAAAATCTTTAGTGAAAAATGGCTCACAAAGATTTTCAGAGATTCTTCTCATCAATCAAGGCAGTGCGACTTTCAAGATGTGCTTTGCAATACAGCGGTCTGCAAATGTGTGACATACCGTGGAGTTTGATTCTCCTCTCACGTAATGGGTGCTCAATTTTTCACTTGGATCGTGAAAAAAGGAAACTTGAAAGATAAACTGCATTATGCAATTCAGATTCCACACCATTTGCTGTTCCACAGAAACTAGGAATGGGTTAGTCATTTTTTGCAATGATTAATAACCTAAATGTCCTCACTTGATGAAAGTCATATTATACCAGTCAGTTGTTTGGGGGTCTTTTGGGAGTTCTTTTTGGAAGTGAGGTTTCTTTGGATCCGTTCTATGGTGAACTAAATTCGTTAATTAATGTGTCACATCTACTCTTTCACCTCTAAGTTACATACACCCCATTTTTGTGTGCTTATCTGGGAACAATCCATTACCGACTTAGTTTGGAATAGACATAATGTACTAATCTTAGTCATCAAAAATATGCCCTACTTAGAGAAATTTTCCACTCACTTTATTTCTCAAATGCACAGACCACTTTGAAAAGTCCTTATCTACAAACAACAGAAAGGAATAGTTTAACATTCTAAAAATTCATCATAAGCCTCTGGAGAATTTGACATATCCTTGTGCATCTAACTTAGCTGCCTGAAGTGAATTTCAGCACAAACCCTTACATGATAAAATGAAACTCATCCAACCATTTACTTGTATAGTTTGCAGATTATAAGAATACTGATGGTTCTATTTTGGAAGGAAAAAATATGGCCTCAATTTCTGATCTGACACAAAACAAAACTACTTCGAGTTTTATAAATGCTTATAGGCAACTAGACTTGAAATGGATGTGAATTACTGCTTTCCTGTTACAACTTTATCTTTGTTTCTCCTTTTATTTTCTTTATTCACCCCTCCTCCCCTTTCACAGAATCCTCAGTTTCCTTCGGCTACTGCTATGTACCACGGTGACCTTGACACTTTTTGGAACATGGCGTTACCTCCTTTTTTTCCCCCACATTGTTCTTCTTCTTCTCCTCATTGTTCCATAGAAATGTAATTTAGAGAATGGAAAGAGGCAATGTATCTAACTGAATGTTTCCTCGTCTGAAAACATTGCCTGGACTCAACCAGAAGGTCATCTTAACTCTTTCTTCTAAGGTAGAAAACAAGAAGAAAGTATCTCTCACTCTGAAGAAGTAGAGTTTTAAATGGAACTTTTGGTTTCCTATGTTTTTGGTAGATTCCTTGTCAGGCAGCTACAATGGGTCCATTCTGGCATTGTCTGATTTTCTGTCCATATAAACAACAAAATGTTAAATCTAGAATGTGTTAGGAGTGCCATTATCACAGAAAACTATAAGAGCTTTTCCTCTCGTCCCAGGATGAATTAACTTTGTTATGTATCCTAGGGAACACCAGGAATTCAGTGCTACTCTTTTGATTTGTTTTGATTATTTTAAGGAATAATAATATTATTTTGGAATGGAGTCAACCCAAGGCGGAGGACTGTTGAAGATCAGAGACTAAAGATGACTTGCTCTGGGAGCTATTTGCAACACACATGCTTATAGAGACCAGTATTTGAGAAGGAAGGTTCACACTTAACCAGAGGACAGACTGGAAGTAGCTGTCAGATAGGTTCGGTGGTACATTAGTCAAGGCTTTCCAGAGAAAGAGGAGAGGAAGCGAGACACAGAAAGAGAAAGGTACAAGTTTTAGGAAATTGACTCACATCAGCTTACATGGTTGTAAGGGCTGGTAAGCCCAAAAGTTGCAGGCCAGTACAATCCCATTACTAAGCATCTACCTAGAAGAAAAAATAAATCATTTTATCAAAGAACATTTGCATTAGACTGTTTATTGCAACTCAATTTATAGTCGCCAAGATGTGGAAACAACTCAAGTGCCCATCAACCCATGGATGGATTGATAAATTGTGGTATATGTATACCATGGAATTCTCTTCAGTTATGAAAAAGGACGGAGACTTTATACATCTTTTGTATTAACCTGGATAGAGCTGGAGAACATTCTCCTAGTAAAGAATGGAAAAGAAGAATGGAAAAGCAAGTATCCATTATACTCAATACTAATATCAAGCCAGCAGATGAACTAATACACCCCCACATAAGAGAAAGACTCAGTTCAATTCAAGTTGGGAGGAGGGTGAGGGGGACTGGTGTACTCCAACCTAATGGGTGCAAGGTGAGGTTATGTGGCACACCTCGGTGAGGGGCACAACTACAACAGGGAATGCACCTAACAAATGCAGGCATTGTAACCAGGTTATTTCTACCCTATATTAATCTGAAATTTTGAAAAAAGACATAAAAAATAAAAATATAAAAAATAAAAAAAAATTTCCATGGAAGGCTGAGGACCTGGAGAAGAGTTGATGTGGTCTTGAGTCCAAAGGCAACCTGACCCAGAACTCTCTTCAAGGGACCTCACAAGTCCTTCAATTGATTGGAAGGTGGTCTACCGATTTGAATGTTAACCACATCTAAAACTACACCTTCACCACAACATCTTGACTGGTGTTTGACCAAACCCCTGGAGGCCATAGCCTAGCCAAGTGGACATATAAAAATAGTCAATGCAAGAGGATGTCATAATAGAGCGGCGCTTGTTTTTGTTGTAATCTCACCACTGCTAGGCATCTAATAAAGGTAGCAATGTCAGCCAATCTGTTGTATAGCTCCGTGGATGTGGAGATGGTTAGGACCATGATGATCTCTTTACGTGTATGTCCTGGAGACACAGAACCACACAACATGGCTTCTTGCTAGCATTCGTCTGGCTTTTTTAATCTACTGTGTATATTATTGAAGACGTAAAGTTTCTCCCATTATCATATTAAAGCAGTGAATTCACATTCTGGAGGTGAAGGGTTTTCTAAATCCTTTCTTCAAATGAAATGATAGAAAGTATAACAGTGAAATGGAGCTGATATGGTTTAAATGTTTGTCCCTGCCAAACCTCGCGTTGAAATTTGAACCCCAGTGTTAGAGGTGGGGCAGAGTAGAAGGTATTTGAGTCAAAAATGCCATTACCTGTGACCCTCTTGGTCCCAATTTATTCTTCTATCCTTCACCAAGCCCAAGTCACAAATCCTCATGAGGGGCAGATCCCTCATGAATGGCTTGGTGTCATTTTGTGGTACCTGCAGAGCTGGCACCTTTCCCCCCACCCCTCTCCATCTCTCACATATGATACACCCGCTCCCCCTTCATCTTCTTCCTTGATGGGAAACTCCCTGAAGCCCTCGCCAGAAGCAGATACTGGTGCAATGCTTCCCGTACCATCCATAGAACTGTGAGCCAAATAAATCTCTTTTCTTTATAAATTGCCCAGCCTCATGTATATTCTTTACAGCAATGCAAACCGGGCTAACTCAGGCACGACAACAACAAGCCTTTGGTGCAAATGAATTCTTCCCTACTGGCCTTTACCCCCACCCCCACCCCCACCATTTTAAAACACCATACTGGAAATATAAGGAAAGGTCTTATTTTTCTGCAGTTATATACCGACAATATCAAATTTTCAGAACCAAACCATGAAAAAAAGGTAAATTTTCTCGGATAACTTGAGACAGTTGTTGCAAAACTTCTGCTCTATAAACTTGCGTTTCATTGTTTTAGCCATTATGTGTGACCTCATTGGTCCCAATTTATTCTTTGATCCTTCACCAAGCCCCATTACGTGTCTTCTCAGGCCATCACACATTGCAGCGGTAAATAAGCTTCGTACTTGAAAAGCGAGGCTGTCAACAAAATAGCCTCTCAAGTCCTCTCCCCCTGACTTACAGGGAGGAAGAGTTCCAGGGAAACACAATGAGAAGAGAAATGGGAGGTGAGACCCGGGGGGAGGTCACATCTGGAGTTACTGCGTGAAGACGGATGTTAGAGTTGACAATAAAGAGTCGAAACTCATTTAATTCATGTCAGTAGCCTCTCCTTAAGAGAGAGAGGAGTGTTTTTAAAAGCTTCCAGGTGGATCTGTTAACGTTTTTTAAAAAGAGCTGAAAGTGTACGGACAAAAGTTAGTTTGAGAAAACTTCATTTACATAAAACTCTGAGAATGCCGATTAAATTTAATGTACTTACTACCTGACTATTTTCCAGTCACGTTCTGTTTCACTGTAACACTGCAGTGCTTGTCTTTAAAAACAGTGTTTCCTGTAACTTCACTTTAGTTACAGAAAAACAAACGTATACAAAAGGGGTTAGTGTAATGAAAGAAAATAGCAACAATACTCATTATTATCTCACTGTTATTAAATGCTTCCTCTGGCTCAGAAACTCACTGAGCTAAGCATTTGACAGTAGTCGTAGTTTTTATTCCGAGTTGCCCACTTGCTTCTTCATCGCTTGCCTGGCTTCCCTAAACTGGGAGCTCTACCCGCATCAGTGGGGGGCTTTGCATTCATCAGTGTCTACCCAATATTTAGCATCTAGCAGCACCTTTAGTAGGCTCAATAACAATCATGAAATAAACAAATAAGGGAGGAAAATGCACTCCCCCCCCATCAGATGTAGGCTGGGATGCAGGGGTGGGGCCGTTTATTGATACTTCTCTGTTGGCTGTTTCATTGAGGCTGGTTTCTCTGCCTTTGGCCCCAGCATCACCTGCAGAGTAAGATTTAAAAGTGACTCAATAGGGCTAGAGGATGAAATTAAATTTAAAGACACATACAAGGAAGCAGAGTTCCTTTTTTCTCTGAATAATTCTCTATATCCCCTCTTTTCTTTTTTTTTTTGCAGATTTTGGCCGGGGCTGGGTTTGAACCCGTCACCTCTGGTATATGGGGCTAGCACCCTACTCCTTGAGCCACAGGCACCACCTTAAGTCCCCTACCTTTTTAACAAATTAAGAGTTCAGATTGTTTTCCTTGGATTACTCTTTCTTCATCCTGTCATAACAATGCGGTAGTTTTAATACTTCCCAATGATATGAGTATTTACCATGTATAAAAGGTTTCCTGAGCAACATTTCGTTTGTGCTAAAAATTTGATCTTGGCTTCTCTATTTATAGATGCCACAGCAGAAATGTTCACATGAACGACACAGCAACCGGACTTCCTGGGATCTCTGCTACATACAGCAGAGAGGACGTTGCAAAGCAATATTTTAGTTTTCTAAAAATAAATCTCATCTACAAACTCTATTAAAAATAGTATTATGCTTCAAAATCCTGGGAAAAACCTTTTATGTTATTCCTGAAAATGATAAGAAATTTGTGTACATATGCACTGTAAAAGTCAGAAAGGGGTTTTGAAAGGACTTGCATTTATACTGCACGCTGTCAAGATGTTATATTCTCTTGATCTTTTTTTTTTTATTAAGTCATTTGTACTTAGATCATGAATACATTTATGCCATTATGGGATTCAACGTGTTGATTATTTGTACAAATTGGAGTGCTTACATCCTACTAATCAACATAGCCTTCACCTTATTTACCCAATTACAGGATTAAAAAATTTGTGTTTTATACCTGATAGCTCCGACTTGTACTTGCAATATACTCACTTGATTTTTTTTAATCTTAGTGAAGTATGTATATATATATTATAATTATAACTTGTTTAGCATTTTTCAAGTATATAAATATTTATTTCTTAAATATTAGGACTCAGACTCCCTGGTATATACCAAAGCGAAAAAAAAAATCACCTAAGATCTGGCTCCTGCCCACTGGGAGTTTACACTGTAACTGGAGAGGTTAGACATAATTATGCACAATTGTACTAGGACGTTATTTGGAATAAAATTTATACTCATAGAATGTTTAGTGATTGTCATAGAAGTACAATGCTGGGAATGGAAGGATTTCTTTCCTATTTTGTTTTTAAACAGAGTCTTAAGCTGTCACCCTGGGTAGAGTGCCGTGGTGTCACAGCTCACAGCAACCTCAAAGTCTTGGGCTTAAGCAATTTAGGTGCCTCAACCTCCCAAGTAGCTGGGACAACAGGCGCCCAACACAATGCCCAGCTAGAGGGATTTCTTTTAATGAATCAAAATGATATGGAAAATATAGAACACTTATTGCTCCTTGAAGAATAGGTTTTTTTTTTTTTTTGATAACAGAATTGTTTTAAAGAGTATTCCTTAAAGAAGGATTAGACTAAGAACTAGAGCTATCCCGGGAAAATATTACAAATGGATGAAAAGAAGAAGCAAATTTCAGAGGTCTCTGTTTGTGGCC
Organism: Otolemur garnettii; assembly: GCF_000181295.1. NCBI lineage: Eukaryota > Metazoa > Chordata > Mammalia > Primates > Galagidae > Otolemur > Otolemur garnettii. The sequence goes on along the minus strand of NW_003852400.1, from coordinate 45,774,988 downwards.
TTGGCTGGAGGATGGTCCAAGTAATAAGCAGTTAACTGCAGCTGACATCCTCCTCAAACGTCAGAAGTACATTTGGTAGGGCCAGGCACGGTGGCTTATGCCTGTAATCCTGGCACTTGGGAGACCAAGGTGGGGGGATTGCTTGATCTCATGTGTATGAGACCAGACTGAGCAAGAATGAGACCCTGTCTCTAAAAATAGCCAGGTGTTGTGGCAGGCACCTTTAGTCTTAGCCACTAGGGAGATTGAGGCAAGAGGATTACTTGAGTCTATAATTCCAGCTACTGGGGAGGCTGAGGCAGGAGAATTGCTTCAGCCCAATAGTTTGAGGTTGTTGTGAGCTATGATGCCATAGCACTCTACCCAGAATGACAAAGTGAGACTCTGCTTCATAAAAAAAAAAAAAAGGTAGATTTTGTATAAATGATGCCTTGATGGCTACAGCCTTCTCATCTTTCACACCTTGCTCAGCAGAGGAACACTGGGCCACTTGGGCCCTTCTCTAGTTCTCTTTGGTTCTCTTCTGTTGAGAAGAAAAAAAAAAGGAAAACATGAGCAGAAAGATTCATCATCAGTAATTTCTTGAACACAAAAGATTCAGTAGGGAAGACTCTTCCCTCTGGCTCTTGCTTATGGATGGTTGGTCTGGTCCTGGTTGCTCTGTGATGACTAAAGACCCAAGAAGAGGACGTCCCAGAGCAGATGACCAGGGTTGCAGTGACGTAGTCTCTATCTACTAAGTGTTCACCTTAATAGCATTTACCCAGGAGAATCTTGGATCAGATCTCTCAGTGGGAGCTTTCACTTATCCTCTTAGAAGATTGTCCCAATTACAGAAAATGGTTTCAGAGGAAGAGATAAATTCAGGCGAAGCTGGCAAAGGAACCTAAAACTGCAGACTGCAACTTTTACTTTAGGGCTGACACAATTTTGTCTCCTATTTTACTTAAAATACTTTAGATTTAGTAGAAAGCTGAAGGGTTGGTATTTTACCAAGATCATTCAAAATTCAGAATAGACTCTCCACAAAATAAAGAATGGTAAATAGCACAGTGTTTATACCCTTCAGTGTTCAGTTGGAGGATTCAATTTAATCTAAAAAATGCAATTAAAATGTAAGTGCTTTATGCCCAGTTTAAGTCAATAGGCAATTGATGTTACTATGCATAAGGTAACGTAAAAATAGCTGTGGAAGATTTACAAAGTTTAATGCCTGGGCTCTGCCATCACTGGAAAGAGGAGATATAATCACAGGAAATGCACAATATATAAGGCAATATGTAAGCACCAAGTTAAGAGATTCTGCAATTTAAATTTAAAGATTGAAAGCTTCATTTTAATTGCAAACTACATAATTGCATTTTCATGTTTTCCAACAAATGAGTTGAATCTCTCTCCAAATTGTTCTTCTCTTGGAGAAACTACTTGGCCTGAGTAAGTCGATGCTGACAGCCAGGGCCTGGCACCTTTGGCAAGAACATTGTTATTCTGGACCAACACTGCCCACCAGGTACCTTCAAGATTGGGTAGACTGAAAAAGGTCTGACTCGATTAAAACTTGGACTATGCAGGTTTTATGGATGTCTACATTTTGAGATGAACGTTTTTTTCTTTTCTAGAACTATGAATATGAGTTATGTGTTACCCCAGTAAATAAATGAAAGAATTAATTTGTAGAAAATTACATACTGGTGTTTCAAGTTACACTTGGATATTTGAAGGATTTAGAGATGGTAGGGGGCTGTGGTTCAAATGTGTGGTTCAAAGATGAGAATTTTAGAGTGGGTTTGCAGAGTGGGGAAGACGTGGCTGAAGGCTGTCTTTTATGACCTAACATATAGTTAGTGTTAGCTTTGGGTATTTCTCTAATATGCAAGAGAGCTACAACATGCAAACTAGTCGTATGCTCAAACTATTATAAAGGATGAGATTTTCTACGTGATCAGTACAATAATAAAACAGTATTATTTCAAATAGTGGAAGGCTAATTTATACAGTGAGGTATAAGCAGGAGTCCAGGTTGAATTCAGTGCTGGGATTCAGAAATGCTTAGGAATGTCCATCTGACAAGTTGGTTAAATAGGTGGCATCTAGTTAAACACGTTCTTTGATTTTCACAGGTTTTTGTGTAGAAAAAAAAGCCAGGGAAGGATTGGAGCAGGTAGTATGATGTCTGGCTATGTGTGCCATGATGAGTCTATTGGGATATTTGCTCAGCTCACTGGCCACTCCCCTTTTTAAAATTTACTACCAATCCCTAGCTAGAGGCTGGTGTCCTATAGTTACAAAACTTATAGAATTCCACTGGACCTGGAGTAGACTTCCTACTTAAGATGGGTCATTTTGATTTGGATTGAAGACATTCTAGGACAGGTGGGAACTCTCTCCATGAATCTCATAAATTGCTTCATTGTAGTCACAGCAATATAGTCTTCTATGGGGGAAAGAAAAGCAGAAAAAGCTGACGAGCAGATGGAGAGAGAAGAGTGAAGGGGATATACCAGAAGCCTGAGGTCACAGTGGGACATATATGGCTGTCAGTGACAGTGGGTCACCTACACAAAAGGAAGGTGGGCTTTCTTTAGTATGAAACCATCCTTGGCATGGAAATCAACAGTGCAACAGAGGTCACAGAGTGTGGAATCAGGGTTCAGGAACACTTGGAAGTAACTTTGAGGATCAAATTAGAAACCTCAAGGAAAATGGAGCTGACTGACTTATGAATACCATCTGGAGACCCCAAGATATAATGGTATAAGATCTGCATCCATGAGACGAAGACATTGTGAACCCCTGAACTTTGTCTAACTACTACTATAGTGATCCAGTTAGTGCTCTTGATCAGCTGGGCTTAATGAAGTCAGCAATCATGTAGGAGCAAGGGACTATATTTTCAGAGCAATTGTTTGCAAATAGTAACTGAAGAATATGGTACAGTGGTGGTTTTTCACCCGTATCTACTTGTATTCTGGAATAAGTGTCACTCAAAGGCCAGGTAGCTTTGAACAAAGCAGTTATCTTCTCAGTGACCTCATTACTCATCTGTAAAAGGAGGCATCTGGACAAAATAATTTGTTTGATGTTTCTGGGTCTGAAATCTGTATTTCTGTGAAGCTATTAATATCTTACATTTGTTCTTCTCTTTCTTCAAAACCATTCACAAACAATACTTTCTGGTAGTGAAGTTATTCATTCAGCATTATCCCTATGTAGAATTTTTGTTTGTATGTATTTTATTATGAATCAACATTTGTAACAATATTTCTTAGTGGAAGTGGAAATTTTAGGAAACTTTCTTAAACAGAATTTCAAAAGTGTAAGTTTTTTACTATGAATTTTTTTTTTAAAAAGTAGTGTTCTGAAATGAATCTTTTCATTATGAGGTAGAGGGCCCAAAAGCTATTATGCACATGCCTCTGGTACGTGTCAGTGGCTCAGCATTAGAAAGAAGTAATTTAGCTGTTGTTGAAAGTCTGATTTGTGTTTGCTGAAGTATTCCAGGAGCCCTCGGTACGGAAACCTTCCTGAAGGCCTGAGCAGCAGAAGTGCACCAAGAGAGGCTTAGAAAGTGATAGGCTGTTGAGAGAAGTGGAAAAAAAGGATAATAAATGCACCCAAGTCTTTGACAGGCAATACAACGTTGTGCCCTTTATAAATCTGGGCTTGACGGAGGAATCACAAAGAAAGAAAAGTGGAGGCTGAGGAATGCAGAACAAAAGATTTCCACTGGAGAAAGAAAATAAATCAGAAATGGTACGAAAGTCCAAAATAAATGGTACGAAAAGAAATGGTACGAAAGTCCACCCTACACAGATTTAATAGGATGGTTTAGGACAAGCTTTAGGAATATCTCGAAGGAGGCGAGTATGTTTGGACTAACACTAGAGAACTTCTTTTCTGAGACATCATTTGCATGTGTGTTAAAGCACCATCCTGGAGGCATGTGTGTGGCTTGAAAATGGCTTGGGAATCACCACCTTTACTATAGAACCGAGAGTTCGTCAATATATTTGAATTACTCTTTTTGCTGGAGTTAAAGTGTTCACATATTCTTTAGAAAAGTGTAGATGTGATAGCAGTTGAAGAACTAGGTACGTTAGGTTTGTAGGTGGAGGGGAAAAGGAAAACACAGACTGCCAGAAGGGTATCAGCCACTCTGCCAGAAACATTGATAAATGGGATTTTTTTTTTAACCATTAAAAAGACTACATTGAATGTTGAGAATCACATGGATTAAATGTCTTTTTGGGAGCAGAAAAGTGAAGGTTTTGGAACAATGTTACTGAGTATTGGGGGAAACAATATCAAAGTTCAGTGAAGGGAATGGGCTTAGGAGTGTGACAGGTGGGGGTCTGACTCTGAGATGCCCCACCTGCCAATTATTCTAAGCATCAGTTTCATTATAGCCAGAGTGACCCCTTCCTCAGTTTGCACTGATGACTTGTGATAACGTTTAAGTTTTTATAGACTACTGGCCCCAGGGTCAGCCTTCCTTCCTCATTATCTCATTTAATCCTCACGACTAAAGTCCAGGTAGGTATTTTGTCCCATTCTGCATATGAGGCACCTGACGGTCGGAAAAGTTAAGTCCCAGCTGGACAGAGGCAGCAAACGCAGGTTTTAGGACTCTGAGTCTACAGCACTTTGACTGACGTGGGATTGTCACCAGAGAAGCCTGAGCTAAAGCAGGCAGAATGGAAAGGGCAAGTGTTCCCCTGCCCCTTCCTTCACCACTGCTCTGAAGGTCCGACTGCTCTCTCAAAGCTGCAAGTACCAGGCAGGGTGACTGCCCCCACTGTAGTGCCCTTTGAAGGGGGCCTTCCACGTCCTCCTTTTCCATTCAAACTGACCTGTGACTGGGTGGGTGTCTATCACCGTAAACTTGAGGTGGGACTTCATGTCATGACTCGCCTATGATAATAATCGCCTCATCTCAAGCTATTGTCATGATTCAAAATAAATTCAGAAATTCTTGGAAACTCCTGAGCTTTGCATCCTCATCATACGTCCTTATTCTCCACATTTGGACCAGACACCACATTTGTTGCTGCTGTCATCAGCTCGTAGCACATGGCCTTGAGAATCAGGTCTTTGAACCAGGCTAGACTCCTGTCTATAACTATGTTTATACTTGTGTTTTCCAGTACTGGGTTTTTCAGGGAGTTTTTCTGCTTCTCAATCAATCAGTTAGTATTTATTATCTACTATAAACTCATAAAAGTAATAATTAAAAAGTAACGATAAAATATAAAAGGCAATAGTCTTGATGTTAAGGGCTTTATAGAGTTCCCAAAGGAATTATTTCCAACTATCTATGGCTACCTGTTACTCTCTTTTAAGTAGTTCTTGATTTATATGACTGATTCAAGTAAATCACAGTCACGATATGGTAACATTTGTTTATATAGTAGGCCTTCCATAGTTAACTTCCTCCTTAAATTGACCTCTCTTTTCTTTTCTTTTCTTTTTCTTTCTTCCTTTCCTTTTTGAGACAGAGTCTTATTCTGTCTCACTGGGTAGAGTGCTGTGGTGTCAAGGCTCACAACAACCTTAAATTCTTAGACTTGAGCAATCCTCTTGCTTCATCCTCCCAAGTAGCTAGACTACAGGAGCCCACCATGATGTCCAGCTAGTTTTTCTATTTTTAGTTTTTATTTTTAGTAGAGATGGGGTCTTTCTTTTGATTAGCTGGTCTTGAACTCCTGAACTGAGGTGATCCACCTGCCTCAGCCTCCTAGAATGCTAGGATTACAGGCATGAGCCACCACACCTGTCCTAAATTGACCAAATTTTCATAAACTGGACATACATCACATGTACATATCAGTACAGCAGGCCTAGTTCCTCATGTTGACCACCTCTGTATGTTGATCAGTTTGTTACAGTCCCTTGAGTGGTTCAACTTATAGACGTTCTATGGTATTAGACATAGCAACTTGGAAGGCTATTAGACCAATGGAAATCTAAGGCATCAACAAAAAATGATTTTGAATTCCTTTTCTGGCTTTTCAAACCTCCTAACACAATAAATAAAAGGCCCTTCATTATAAACCGTAACTTAAAACCTAAGGCTTATATTCTAGTTTTGGATCCATATATAAGTAGCTGTGTATTCTTGAACAAATCACTTAACCATTTAGTGTTATTTTCTATGATATGAAAAGAATGTTTTATTAGAAATATTAGACATGCACAAGATATTTCTTTCAGCTACAACTATAAGTTCTGGGGCCACTCTTTTAGAAACATTTTAATTTTAATTATTATTATGGCAGACAAGTAGACTTGGTTGCTGGTACAACTTCTGGTCTTTACTGAAGTTTCAGGTCTTTGCAAGTGGTGGGGGGACAACTTTGGGCTCCACAGCAGGGAGGGAATAGAAGGTGGGTCCCCTTTGACCAAGAGCCACCTGCCCTCACCAGTGGCCTGGGAGATACCCCTTAAAATGATGAGCACCAGACTCCATAAGAGTTTAGATATATCTGAAAAGAATCATAACTTAATAAAAAGAGATTCATAAATGGAGAGAGTTTTACTGCTTGTTCTGACACTAATTGGAAGTACTGCTTCAGACCAGCTACTTATATGGTCAATTGTATGTTTTCCTTCTTGGCCAAAAGAGAAGAATCTTATTGGTTCTAACCATTTCATCAGAAGGTTGTGAAGATCACCCCCACTTTTGCACTGTACCCAGATATAAACATGCCTTCAACATTGGTGGGGTTTGGAAATGCAGATCTCATTTGTTCAGAGTAGATATATGCTGGTCTACCTTTATTGTTAAAGGATGACTCTTAACTTGCCATTTCCCTGCTCAACAGCCTACTATAGCTCCCACTGCTGAAAGACCTGAGGTTTCACAAGCTCGGTTAGAGACAATGCCATAGAGACCATTTAGCCTCAATATCTACCAGCTCACTGGTTCACAAGTTCTCTGTCCTCTCTTTTCTGCACTCCCATTTCTTTAGGAACTTCCCTGAGGGGCTGTCCAATGATCTAACAGCTCAGCCTGGGCTTCTAATCCCTTTCTCTTTCCTCTCCATACCTGTTTCCCACTGAAAAGCTGCCCACCTGAGGATGCAACCTCTGCCTCCAGCTGTCAACAGATCTCATTTCCATTGCTTCCAACTCTGGTGCTGAGCCCACGGATGACCTGGCACAGTTTTGCTTTCAGGATACTATCATGGTACTGAAATCCTGGGCTGCCATCCAAAGCCCTCAAGTCTGACCCTAACCTGCTCCAGCTGTGTCACCTCCCTGTCCCCATGGGAACTTTATGCTGAAGCCAAAATGTGCTTCTTTACTTCAGATATCTTTTCCCAGCTCCTGCTTAGAATAACCTCTGTCTTCCCTTTCCTTTTACATTCTCCAAACCTTGGCATCTTTCAAGGTTTAGTCAACACCATACCTGATTGCTCGGTGCCTGTGGCTCAAGTGGCTAAGGCGCCAGCCACATACACCTAAGTTGGTAGGTTCGAATCCAGCCCAGACCCAAACAGCAATGACGGCTGCAACCAAAAAATGGCCGGCGCTGTGGTGGGCACCTGTGGTCCCAGCTACTTGGGAGGCTGAGGCAGGAGACTCACTTGAGCCCAGGAGTTGGAGGTTGCTGTGAGCTGTGATGCCATGGCACTCTACCAAGGGGTATAGCTTGAGGATCTGTCTCAAAAAAAACCTTACCTGCTCTAAGAAGCCGTGATGTAGGACCTCAGTGGACCCCCGCAGACAGCAGTAACTGTCTCAACAGCAGTAACTTTCGGGCTTTGCATTTTCCTTCTGACCCTGAAATGCTGTCAGAGCTGACTCCTAAAGGTGTCACTTCAATCCTACCACAGACTGTTAATCCTACAATTCAGATGAGCTTTTAAACTTGTTTTTCTAAAAGTCCAACAAAAATTTACATTGCTTGGGGCAAAAGCTTGGAGGAGAGCAAAAAGGCAGAATAATTTTGTTGTAGGTGTCATTTTATTATGAGATGTGGAGGTGGAGAAAATCACACTCTATTTTCATGTTGTTGGTAACACTCTTTTGCCAACTACTTCAAAAGATTCTTCAAAACCCTAAGAGAAGACAGCTGGAAGTAGAGCAAAGGCACTATCAGCAGCGGGCGATGGCCATGTCTGTGCTTCCTCTCTAAATGCTTCCTCTCTAATGCTTAAGGGACCAGCACAGGTACTGAATAAATCAACCACTCCCTTCCAGGGACAAGGCCTAGGATGTATACAGTTGTTTGACAAATCCCTGCCCTTAAATCTGAGGGGACTCCATGACCACTTCGACTAACAGAATGCATCAGCAGTAACACTGTGTCCCTTGCTAGGTCAATGCTCTAAGAGACTGGCGGCTTCCACTTCTAGTCTTTTGCACTTTCACACCTGGAGTTGGGCCACCTTACTGCAGAGAAGCCCATGCAGTGCCTTGGAGAGAGCACCACGGGGGCTGGGGGGAACCAAGGACCCTGGCTGAGAGGTTCACCGGAGGCCCCAGCTGATGAGCAGCACAAACTCGCTGCCCTTGGGATAAGCCCTCTAGAAGTGAGAGCTCTAGAGTTGCTCAAACCCCTCCTGCTGATAGTCAGAGAGGAGCTGTTCACATGGAACCCCACCCAAAGTACACATTTTTTAATCAAAGTAAATAAATATTGTTCTAAACCACTAAATGTTGGATGGTTTGTTAGTTATAAACAAATAAAACATACTAGAATTGGCTTCTGCTTTTCAAGTTGAAATCAGAGATGGTGGTGTTGACAAACTTGACGATTTTATATTGCATGCAAAAAAAATCTGCAAAAATATGGATATTCTCATATCCAAAGTTTCTGTCCAAAATATGTATATAAACAACACCAAAAGTGTCAGCTTGATTTCTTGGTGAAATGATGACAAAATAGCACTGCTTTAATTCCGCATATGTATCCTGCAAGCTGGGAATGGAACGTGGATGTCATTAAATGATGGGCAGTCCAGACTCTCCCCTCCCCCTCATGACAGCGCATGATGTGAGTAGCTGTTAGAAAGGGGGTCTCAGGAGCTCAATTCTTTGGTTGGAGCTCTCCAATTGGAGAGTTTGTTGGACACTAACAGTGTTGCTATTCCAATATTTGGGTAGGGGAGATAAGGACTTGGTGGAATCCCACATTCATCAAATAGTATTGATTACATGTCAAGCACCACACTGAGTTTGGGGGGTACAGTGATAACAGAGAAAACAGACAGTTTAAAATACTACATACCAAATAACTATAGCACATCAACTTTTCTGAGCACCAAGGCAGAAAACTAAGCATGTATCAGAGAGTATATTAGCATAATCTAATCTGAACTTGGCAGTGAAAGATATCCTCCCTCTTTGGTATATCTTACTCACCTTTTAAATCTGTTCATGCCACTTCCCAGGGAGGATGTCTTTTACTGCCAAAAAAGCAGAATATGAATGTCTTAACCAATAAGTAAGAAAATGACATGAAGGTTATGTTAACTAGTTTGATGAGAGTATTTCAAAATGTATATGAAAACAGCACACTGTACCCCATGATTGCATTAATGTACA
>NW_003852400.1:45716658-45765396 GCF_000181295.1 Otolemur garnettii | reverse complement strand
AAAAAAAAAAAAAAAGGTGAGTGAGAATTACCCAGGTAGAAACAGGGTAGGTCATTGTCCGGGGAGAAAGCAGCCCCTGCGAGGCCCTGGGGTGGGGAGGATGGGACTGGTGGCAGCAGAGAGAAGCTGTCTGGCCAGAGCAGAGCAACCACAGCTGGGCATGATGGGGCTGAGGCTGCAGAGGGTAGTGGGCTGCATCATGCAGATCTATTAGGCCATGATAATAATTTTACATTTTAATCTTAAAAGTGATGTGACACCCATGTCTGGTTTTAAGAAGTGAAATGATCATGGTGATGTTTTAAAAGATCCAAAAAGAAAGTTTTGAGGGTGATGTCAAAATTGAAGTAGATGCATCTTTTAACACACGAGGGTTTAATAAGGATGCCTGACTTCCCCATCAAACATGTCTGCCCAGAACCTTCACCACAGCTTACTCCCCGGAGCATTCCTGATGTAAAGTTCCAAGTGACTTGGTATCCAAGATAAGTAAGACTCCCCTGGAGTCAGTACACTGCTGCAGCTGACCCAGGATGCTCTCTGGTTCCAGAGAGGGGAGGAAAGCACAACAGGGCCAGGTAAAGAACGGAGTGGACGTGGCCTTCTCCTGCACGTGATACAGCAAGTATCATGGCGATGCCCTTTGCCCACCAGTAAAGAAATAGAACTGATTATTCTGTGGGTGGCTCTTTCTTTTCCAGTATCACACTAGTCAATGTGCTGATGTCACGTCCACAGACACTAAATCGCTGAAGCAGCTGCCTTTGAGAGGAGACACAGTAAAACTGAGCCTCTGTGCTTGGGTCAATAAATAACCAAGGGCCATTTTCCCTGGGGACTGAGTTGTTGGTCCTAGTGTTCCCACCAGATTCTAATTTCAGAAGAAGAGCTTTGGTTCAGACAGAGCAAAAAACATGTATTTTTAAGAAACTCAAGTTTATACCTGAAACTTGAACTGAACTTTTAACTGAACGCCTCTGAACGCACAAAACCCAAGAAAACATATCTTCCTTTAATTGTTCACCTTTTTTGGCATTAAAATATGCCTAATTCAAATGTTTTGTTCTTATTAAAACACTATAGGTCCATAATTATTAGTGACCTATAATTGACGTTACTGAATTATTGCCATTTCTAAAACCATACTAGACACCATGGAATATTATGTAGCCTTAAAGAAAGATGGAGACTTTACGTCCTTCATGTTCACATGGATGGAGCTGGAAAATGTTCTTCTTAGCAAAGTATCACAAGAATGGAAGAAAAAGTATCCAATGTACACACCTCTATTACGAAATTAATTTATAGCTTTCATTTGAAAGCTATAATCTATATAACAACCTAAGACTACAGGGAAGTGGGAGGGAGAGGGGAAGGGGGAATGGGTAGAGGGAGGGGGATTGGAGGGATCACTTCTGTGGTTTATGTTACAAGGGATACAAGTGAATCTTTCTAAGAGTGGAATATGAATGTTTTAACACAATAACTAAGAAAGTGACATGAAGGCTATGTTAACCAGTTTGATGGAAATGTTTCAAATTGTATGTGAAAATATCACACTGTACCCCAGAAGTGCATTAATGTACATAGTTACCATTCAATAAAAAAACAAAACAATAACAACAACAAAAAAACAGTGGTATGCATTTTAAAACTGTTATGAGAGTGGATCTCATGTTAAGTGTTCTTATTACAAAATAAATAAAAAAGCAGAGACATACGGAAACTTTGGAGGTGATAGATATGTTTATTAGTTTGATTGTAGTGACGATATCAGAGGTGATGCATATATCCAAACTTACCAAATTATGTCCATTAAGTATGTATAGTTTTTTTGTATATCAATTATAACTCACTGAATATTTTTTAAAAACTAGAAAAAATACAACTGACCTTTAAACAACACAAGGGTTAGAGGCTGACCCCCTTCACAGTTAAAATCCATAACTTTGACTCCCCCCAAGCTTTAGTACTAATAGCCTACTGTTGACAGGAAGCCTTACCTGTAACACACACAGCAGATTAACACAGTTGGTGTTTTATACATATTATATACGTATATATGTAATTTCGTTTTTTTAGTGGAGATGGTGTCTTGACCTTGCTCAGGCTGGTGTTGAACTCTTGACCTCAAGGGATTCTCCTGCCTTGGCCTCCCATAGTGCCAGGATTACATGTGTGAGCCACCGCTCCTGGCCAATAAGTACTATATGCTTAACATAGAGTAAGTTAGAGAAAAGAAAATGTTAAGAAAATCGTGAGAAATATAAAACACATTACAGCACTGTACTGTAGTTATCAGTAGCGTTAAGTTTTTGTCATCTGTTTATAAGAGAACCATCTGTCTCAAATGCTGGGCAAGTGCAGCCTCAGACCTCAAGTACAGTGCATCTCAAACAATTCAACTTCTTCTTGTAATGTCATGACTTTTCTCTGCTTCTTGGGAGCACTGCCAGCATCACCAGTGACACTTTGTATGGCTTCCGGTATTATTCAAGGTTTATAGTATTGCCCTAAACGCGATGAATAATACTTGAGAACTGCAAGAGATCACTCTTTATGGCAATATGCAATTTACTGAAGGGATGAACTGCTCAGGAGGAGATGGTTGTGTCACGAGGCCTTCTGAGTGAATACTTGCAACACTTAAACTCACCACAATAGCAATGGGAGGTGGTTACAGAATTGTTACAGTAGTGCCTTAGGTACCACAGTAGGTTGTATGCAGTTACCATTTAGTACTGCACGGTACATTTGTTTGCATTTCTCTCCACTGTCAATGGCACCATGTATGGTCTGTGTTTATGTGTAAAAGTTTCAATCAATTTTAACTTTTTAGGATGTAGCTGTGCATAAAACATGGCAGTAAATGATAAAGTGGACAAGTACCTGCGTATATTTTATGTGTTCATGATACACCTTTTTCTTAATTGTTTCTATGTTTTAGACCATGTGGTGCATCTGTTGATTTATTTTTTCAAAAAAATTCCAATGTATGTATGGACAAGATCTAGGTGTGAGTGGACCTGCACGGTTAAACCTTGTATTTTTCAGGAGTCAACCATATAGACCACTAATGATCTGTATTTTTAGACTATGCATCTTCTTTAAAAAAGAAAACAAAACAACTTTGCATGTACCCTTTCTCCTAAATAGTTGTTAGAGTATTTGCTCCTTTTAAAAATTGAGTTATTAGTGTTTTAGAACTACCCAGTTGTAGGGGTTTCTTACGTATTTGAGGCATTTACCACATATCCTCTGTGATCGCAAATACTCTCTTCCACTCTGTAGGTTGCCTTTTAACGCTGTCGATTGGTTTCTCTGCTGTGTAGCTTTTTAGTTTTGTATAGTTCTACTTGTTGACTTTTGTCTTTGTCCTCTGTGCTTTCAGTGTCATAGCCATAAAATCGTTGCCAAGAACAATGTCATAAAACTTTTCTCTTATGCTTTTTTAAAGGCATATCAGCCGATTTTTGGATATGGTGTAAGATAAGGGCCCAATTTCCTTCTTTGGCATGTGCACTCTTTTCAGTTGGCTCAACACCATTTGGTAAGGAGACTATCTTTTTTCCCCACTGGACATTCTAGGTACTCTTGCCAGAGATTGGTTCACCATATGTGCATGGGCTTGTTTCTGGGCTTTCCGTCCCTTCCCTTGGTCTATATGTCTGTCTTTATGCCATTACCATATTATTTTGGTTACTGTAACTTTGTTTTATAAATATGTGTGTGTGTATGTATTTTTTCCTTTTTTTTTTTACATTTTAAGGTGTGCACTTTTATTGAACTGGTCTCAAGTCAGTGTACACGTAAGCCCTGGCTGCCTCCACACTCCCAGGGAAACTAAAAGCCTTCATACATCTCCAGTTGGAGGACAAAAAGGGAGCCACAATGGCTGATCATTCAAAATAAAACAAATAAAAAAGTACTAAGGTGAAGATTAAAAAATTTTGCATTACATAATTTACACAAAAGCAACGCTGTCACCTCCCCTGTGTGGAGTGGGAGGACTGGGCCGTTCTCCTTAGAGAGAAGTAGGGCAGCTTTGGGGAGGGCACGAGACTTGCTGTAACAACGCATCTCACTATATTTGGAATGACTATTAAAAAAAAGAACAATGTATAATCAAAGTCCTCCTCCACATTGTGGAATGTGGGGATGTTTACTCCAAATGTTGGCACCGTCTCCGTTCTAGTTTTTAAATTCTGAGTCAAGCCAAAAACAGATCAAAACAAACAAACAGAAAAAACAAATGAAGCCATGCCAATCTTATCTCGTTTTCTGTGCGCTAGGTTTTGCCAAGAAAAGGTGTAATGCAAGTAAGTAAAGCCTGCCTAGAAGCATTTGCTGTGGATGAGGCGCCAGACTCCTCGTACTCCTGCCTGCTGATCCATATCTGCTGGAAGGCGGACAGCGAGGCCAGGATGGAGCCTCCGGTCCACACGGAGTACTTGCGCTCAGGGGGAGCAATGATCTTGATCTTCATTGTGCTGAGTCGGGGCAGTAATCTCCTGCTGTATCCTGTCAGCGATGCCAGGGTGAGTGGTGGTGCCACCAGACAGCACTGTGCTGGCACACAGGTCCTTGCGGATGTCCGCGTCACACTTCATGAGGGAGTTGAAGGTGGTTTCAAGGATGCGACAGGGTTCCGTGCCCAGGAAGGAGGCTGGAACAGAGCCTCTGGGCAGCGGAGCCACTCATTTCCAGGGGTGATGGCCTGGCCATCAGGCAGCTTGTAGCTCCTCCGGGGAGAGCTGGAGGCTGCTATGGCCATCTCCTGCTCCAAGTCCAGGGCGACATAACACGGCTTGTCCTTGATGTCATGCACAGTTTCATGCTGGGCCATGGGGGTCTTCATGATGTAGTCTGTCAGGTCCCTCCAGTCAGGTCCGGATGCAGAATAGCATGGGGAGGGTGTACCCCTCATAGATAGACACTGTGTGGGTGACCCGGTCACTGGAGTCCGTCGTGATGCCCGTGGTATGGCCAGAGGCGCACAGGGCAGCACAGCCTGCAGGGCCACACACGTGGTGGGCTGGTGAAGGTCTCCAACATGATTTGGGTCATCTTCTCACGTTGGCCTCGGGGTCAGGAGGGCCTCAGTCACAGCACCAGGTGCTCCCCGGGAGCCAGGCGCAGCTCTTTGTAGAAGCCGGATCTTCTGCCTGTCATCTCAGTTGGTGACCATGCTGTACTCAGTGGGGTGTTCCATGGTGGGGATACCTCTCCTGCTCTGGGCCTGTTGTCCAGTACAAGTCCTGCCCATGCCCACCATCATGCCCTGGTGCCACGGGTGCCCCACCATCGAAGGAAAGACAGCCCTGGGGTCATCACTGCCAGCGAAACCAGGCTTGCCCACGCCAGAGCCGTCCTCAATCCCCAGCACAGCAATATCGTCATCCCTGGCGAGCTGGGTGGCGGGTGTGGACTGGCATCCGAACCCACAGGGCGAGGCTTCCGTGCTTGCCGGGTGGATGCAGTCTCAGCCTGTAGTATATCTTGAAATCAGAAACTGTGACACCTCTTAGAAGCTACAGATGTGAATAGACGTTTATGCTAAGGGCGGACACAAATGGCCAATAGGTATGTGAAAAGATGCCGACAGCACTAATCACCAGGGAAAGGATGAGAGATTACCTGGCACCTGGCGGGATGGTTATTAGCAAAAAAACAAAGGAAAACGCACGCTGAGGATGATGTGGGAAAATGTGAGCTTTTGGGTATTGTCAATGGGAATGCAAAATGGTGCAGCTGCTACGGAAAAACAGTGCGGTGGCCTCTCAAAACATTAAAAATAGAACTCCCATGTGCTCTAGCCGTCCTGCCTCTGATATTTCTCTAAAAGAATTAAAAGCAAGATTTTAAAAAACTTCTTAAATTCTTTTATTTTAAATTAATATGAGGGTACAGATGTTTACATTACACTGTTCTTACTTCCAAGGTAAAGTTCAAGTTGTAGTTGAGCCTTCACACAGGACTCACAGAGCAGCTGAATGCCACCACACTGTGTACAGTAGGTGAGATCCTGCCAGCCACCCTCCCTGCTCCCTCCGGCCTCTCTCCCCGCCTTCCCTCCTCTCACTAGACTATATTTGTGTTTTATAGTTCATGTGGATGTGCAATTGTTTATATATGGGTTTCATATTAGTATTGAGTACACTCTTTCCCCCCCCATTTTTGAGATACTTTACTAAGAAGAATGTATTTCAACTCCATCTAGGTAAACATAAAAGACATAAAGTCTTTAATTTTTCTTATGGCTGTAGAGAACTCCATGAAAATCAGGATTTCAAAGGAATACTATCAACAATACTCTCCTGTTCGTTACTTACTATTCACAATATCAAGATGTGAAAACAACCTAAATGTCTCCTGAGAGATGTCTGGAAAAAGAAAATGTGTTCTATACATACAGCGGAATACTATTTAGCCTTTAAAAACGAAGGAAATTCTGCCATATTTGACGATATGGATAAGCTTTGGAAACATTATGCTAAGTGAAATAAGCCAGTCCCAGGAAGATGAATGCCATCCTATAAATTATTCTATAATAAAACAATCAAATTCATGGATTCAAAGTAGCTTCCAAGGGATAGGCAGTGAGGAGAATGGGAAGTTACTAATCAATGGGCATAAAGTTTTGGTCAAACCAGATGAATAAGCTGTAGAGATCTTCTGGACAGCATCGTACCTATGGCCAAAGGTAAGGTACAGTATGTGAGGAAGTTTGTTAGGAGGATAAATGTAATGTTAGGTGTTTTTAGCACAATGAGGTAAAAGAATAAAATGAAAGGAAATAAAATAAGATTGAAGAAGTTTTGCTCAAACAAAAGAAGGAAATAAAACAAAATGAGAGGAAAAACAGATCCCAGAGATGTGGAATATGCCCTGCATTGATGGAATTAATCAGATTACCCAGGAAGAGCCTAAAGTCAAAGACCAATATGCATCTGGCTTTGTTATTATTATTTATTTATTTTATTTTGTGTTATTTTATTTTATTTTTATTTATTTATTTATTTTTTGAGACAGAGTCTCACTATGTGGTCCTCGGTAGAGTGCCGTAGCATCACAGCTCACAGCAACCTCAAACTCTTAGGCTTAAGTGATTCTCTTACCTCAGCCTCCCAAGTAGCTGGGACTACAGACTCTCACCACAACACCTGGCTGTTTTTTGGTTGTAGTTGTCATGGTTGTTTGGCAGGCCTGGGCCAGGTTCGAACCTGCCAGCGCTGGTATATGTGGCTGGCATCCTAGCTGCTGAGCTACAGGCACTGAGCCCTGGCTTTATTTTTTAAGTAGCTCAACCAGTTACCACTTTTATTGCTCTATAAATTAATATGGGTATATGCATTCGTTATAACATATCTATAGATTAAATGTGGCAAATGACAAACTTTAAACATTAAAAAAAAAGCAAGCAACAGAGGCTGGTGATGCTACGCAGCAATTCAAGCTTCTGTTTTACAAATGCAAGTTTCTCCCTTCAATTCAAAAGTTTTCGGTGCTTTATTTGTTTGTTTATTTTCCTGAAAAGGCTTGCTTGCCTGTGTAAGACCATCCACACTGTAAGCCCATAGTTCATGGTGGGGCATAGTTAACGACCAGGTGAGCCTGGGGCTGCTCACACTGACCTTCCACTGAGGTGTTATCGCTGACTCTTCTCCTATGCATTAGAGTCAACAGATTTTTTTTCCTCTGTTAATAGCTGCCCTCTGCAATTCCTCTAACACTGGGAAATTGGCCTAATTCCAACAATTTACCTATCCTAGGAGTATATGTTTTCTCAGAACCAAACTATTCCCTCCTACTCTCTTGTCCCCTCTAGAGAAGACAGATTGTCCCCAAAATTGGTACTACTACTTAAAGTTTCATCATTCCAAGAGTTCCTCTGTCAGTGTTTCTCAAAACTCTTGGGAAAGCAGAGTTGTAGGAATGATTAGAAACCTTATCAATAGAAATTACATCAGTTTCTTTTGAATCTCTTGATCAGTGAAAAAACAAACAAATAATGCAAGGCATTGTGGGCTTGGGTGTCTCCAAGAGGACTTAACGTGGGCAGATCCGATTACCTTAAAACCATCCTTGTCTCTTACTTTATCTTTTAGTGAGTCTGTCATGGTGATCGATCAGATTAATTTAGCCAGGGGTTGCAGCATCAACTTAATTTCATTTAATTATACTGTCAGTTTAGAGTAGCTTTTACTTTTTAGATAAATCAAAGCTAGGATTTAAATTTAGGATCATTTATACTGGTTTATGTGCCAATAGTTTGGTATTTATAGGTTCTTGATGGGTGGGGAAATTTTAAATGATATTTAGACATTAGTGCTATAATTAATTTCCTATTGATAAATTCTATGGAATCACTTTTCTTGGCAGAAAATTAATTTAAGAAATTGGAATTCTAACCCTCTATGGGTCAATATCATACATGAGGGTAATATTTTGAAGAGTTATTGCCTTTATTGGTTAGGAAATAAATATGTAACATTATGAAAATCATTTAACTTTTTCTAGATATCAATTTTCTTATCCATTAAGGGTTGGACAAAATTGTCCTTCTAGACCAGTTACTAGAAATACGTAATTCTACAATTACTATTCCTGCAATAAAAATTATTAAACAAAATAAAGAAGTAAAGGTTAACAAATCTTACTTGAAAAATGAATATAAGGGAATGGCTTCGAATCCATATTGTAGCTAAAAATGACTTCTGTGGTGCTTGAGGAACCTATTGTAATTAAGAAAGAAATATGAGATGAAGAGAACCTAGTTCCAAATTGTTGTTTTCCTTTTGTGTATCATCCTAAGTTTTGAATCTTATAGTTCTCATTAACATAATATTAGTTTCATACTCACATAGTAATTCAGTTTCCTCACCCTCATCAATTATTTAATAGTAAGAGCTATCACATAGAGAGAACCAATTGTGAGCTTTCTGAAGAACATTTTTAAAGTTAATTCCACAGTTATCCATTTGAGGTTAGTATTATCACGAATGTATTGAGCAGTAAATGGAGGCATAATGTGCTTAGACAGTGATTCAAGGTTACAAAATTAGCAGATGACAGATTTTTTAACCTGAGCCATTGCACTTCAAAGCTACCCCCTTAACCACACTGTCACCCTTCTTAACATTCCTTCATAAATCTTTTAAAAAATGGGCTATGACTCTCTCCATTTTCTAGTCACTCTGTGTTATGGACTGAATGTGTCCCCACCAAATTGATATGTTGAAACCCTAATCTCCTCCATTATTGGGAGGTGGGGCCTTTGAGAGACCATTAGGCTTAGATGAGAGAGCCCTCATCAATGGGATTACTCCCTTTATGAGGATGGGGAGAGTGCTTGCTTTTCTCTGCTGTCCATTAGGTGAGGATGCAATAATAATTCAGGTCTGCAACAGGAAGAGAAACCCACCAGAACGTGGCCATGCTGGCACCCTGATCTCACACTTCCAGCTTCCAGAACTGTGAGAAATAAATTTCTCCTGTGTATAAGCTTATTGGTCTACGGTAACTTGTTTGAGCAGCCTAAACTGTCTAAGACATTCTATAAAATGTTGGCAGACCCTTTTATTTCCTTCTGAGCAAGATCCTCATCCTTGCAAAAAAATAAGTGCTCTTCCATTTACACATGAAGAAAGTATAAACAGATAGTGAAAATATGCAAAGAAAGCTGTAGACAAAGATATTTCTCTGCCATTTATGTGAATCTAAGATGTTGTGAAACACACAGAAAATCAAAACAAAAACCTCTCTTGTCCCTGTCTATTTGAAGGTTATATTTTCATGGACTACAGGAAACTAATTTCTTGGGTGCAGACTGAAAGCCAACCATAAGTTAGGGATAAATCAGTTTTCCAAAGACACAAATCGCTTTCTTACTTAAATCATTAAAGAAATGCAATGTCCAGTGCCAAGAGAAAAGATATTATCTCATAGCCAGTTGACAAATTTCATCTGTACCATTCAAGTGAAAAAAGTAAAAACCAAATCTTAGTCTTTATGTAATTTATGAGTTAGGGCTTGAATCATGTCCTTCCAAAATAATATGTGACAATCCTAGGCCCCCTCCCCGCCCCCATACCGCAGAATGTGACTTTATTTGGAGATAGGGTCCTTGCAGATGTAATCAAATTAAAAGGTCATTTGGTTGGGCTCTAATCCAATATGACTGGAGTCTTTGTAAAAAGGGGAATTTAGATACAGAGACAGATACACATAGAGAGAAGATGATATAAAAAAGGTACAGGAAGAAGCTGGCCATCGATAAGCTGGAGTGAGACCTGGAGCAAAGCCCTTCCTCGCAGTACTCAGAAGGAACTAACACCTTGATTTCAGATTCCTAGACCCCAGAACTGTGAGGCAATACGTTACTGTAGTTAGTGTCACAGTGGTACTTTGTCACAGTAGCCCTAGAAAACTAACATATTTTTAAGCTGTATTAGCAGTGTGTTAAGAACTTTAAGACAATTGCCATGTTTTTCTGACTTCATCGCTTTTTATAAATATCAGACTCCTCAGTTTACCCACAGACCGACATTATGCTGGTGTGACCTTTCCACTTGTTTCTTTGCATATTTTCACTGTCTATCTGGCGTGCTCTCTCCTTCAGGGGCCTGTTTTATGAATCCTGCTCTTGGCTTCTGTCATTTCACTGTTCAAGACCAAGATGAGGACTGAGGAGAGAGGGAATCGGACAGGCCATGAAGGGTAGAAAAAGGCCCCAAGACGTGGATGAGGTCTAGCACGGTATCTGAGAATACCATAATGAGTGAATATTCTTGGATCCAAGAAACACTTTATCCTCAGGGCATATTTCCCTTGGTGATTTTTAGAGGTAGTAAATGTTTGGTCTTAGACCTTGGTTATATGCGTTACCAATACTGTGCTATGAAATTAAGAATTAAATGGTATTTGGGGTTTGAAAGGTCTTACTTATTATGCACACCAAACATAAAACATTTTGCATATTAATTTCCTAGCATACAGCTATGCATAATTAAATCTTTAATAAATGGGTTTTGGAAGGCTAATGTACTTATTAACATATTCATTTAGCAAATACTTACTGAAGGCATCCTGTGTTCCAGGTATTTAAATCAGTTGTAAAAAGTCATGATTATAAAAGTTTTCTGCTATGTGCTTCTGAGCAAGGCTTGTAATCTTCTGAGCCTTGCTTTTCCCATTTTTATGAAAGAGAATTGTACTAGGTTTTCTGTAAAAGTGTCCCCAGCCCTAAACTTCTGTGACTTTTATGATTCCATTTATTTCATAGTTTAATGATTTTTTTGTTTCCCGTGTTTGATATCTTTAACTTGCCAGAATCCATTAAAAAGTTTACAAGTGTGGCTGATTCTTGGATCTGCCAGAAGGCTGCTCACAGACTTTTGAGCCATTAATGTTTTCTAGGTCATAGACTAAATTTGGAAAATGACAAGATTTTAAGTAGCTACTACTTTAAGATTTAGTACCATACTTTCTATTATCCCCAAATAGTCTTTCTTAACATTTCCCTTCTGCCTCAGAATATGTTATAAACAGCCCACTTACTTTTTCAAAATTAATAGCTATCACGAGTACATTAAAAGGGCACCATTGTGAAGTTTGTTTTATGTTTCTTTCCATTACAATGTATCATTTTCCATATCTTGCTGTTTTACTTCTTTTCCCTGGTGCGGAACACAATTACCACAGGATTCTTATGACTCTGCCTTAAAGCTCTCCTCGCTGAAAGCCACGCTCCATCGTTACCTCCACGAGGTCCATACATTTTCCCAAACATGTTGTGACTGTCACCACTGGAGAACAAGGCTTTCAGGGGAAAGTGTGCGGTTGATATCCAGCACATTTCTTTATTTCTTTTATACTTTCCTAATTTCAGATAATTATGGAGTTGAAGTTTATTAGCTAATTGTATACATGCTGTGGTTTTCAAGTACTTTCACTTATATGGTTGACAGTAACTGGAGTTTTCCTCAATATAGGTATTTTTCTTCAGATTTAGGAGGCGAAACTGTACTCTAATTGTGGCACTTGGAAGCCTAGTGTGACTCTAATTAGAATTTAATCAGTTGCACTTATTGGGGAATTATTCCATGCACCTTGGGGAATTACATTAATTTTTCGCTACCAGGCTATCATCCAATGGGAGCCGCACTGAAATGTCCGCAAATCATGGGCATTGTTTCACCCGTAATTCTGGAAACTAGAACATGAACCAAATAAACTTGAGTTTAGTTTCAGCATCGTGGTAACAGCTGAACATTTCTAGTTCTGCACCTCTCAATAATTTTAGAAAACATATAACTGATTACAATTAAAATTAATTTGATGGGCACATGCTAGGAATATCTTAGCATAGCTTAATTTATGAGTCACTTTAAAATAGATTTCATAAATTGAATTTGATTTTACTGCTACCTTCAGCTAACATCTTCTGTTTTTGGCTTATGGTACCATTTGGTTCAAAAGCCTGTGTAAAAAGGTAGAAATGAACATTTACCAGACAAGTTTAAAACTTGTTCACCAATGCTCCAAATTGTTCCTAAACTCCATAATTGTCAGGGCTCTAGCTGGGATTTCATATAAAGGTTGGTCATCTGACATAGTATACCCCCAAGACAATGTCCTGGGAGCTAAGAAAAACCAGACACACAAATGAAGTCCAGAGGTTCCCTCTATGTTCAGGTGAGAGAAAACAGTGATTCCGGGTATACAAGACACCCTATGATCATTACCTACCCTCTTTTTTTTTATAGCTTTATTGAGCTATGATGTATATATAATAAATTGCACATATTAAAGTTTATAATTTGATCACGAAGCCATCCGTTATTCCTAAATAATTCTGCATGCCTGTCTGGAACTCTCTTGCTGCCATTCTTACCCATCTCATTCCCAGGCAACCTCAATCTGCTTTTTGTTATAGTAGAATGAATTTTCTAGAAGTTTATGTTGAATGTTCTGGTCATTTAGAAAAACAGAAAAAGCAGAAAAGTCACTCTCAACTTCCCCTAACATTTTCTCTCCTAAAGAAGGCCATAGAACTCAGCTGATCATTCCCTGATGTAGGTCATGAAGCCTTCATTCTAGATGTGCCCTCTCTAGATCCCATATCCAGAGGAAAGAAATATCCTTATCCTTAGAGATACAGAGCTGCCGAGAAGGAACTGAACAAATAGGCCCAGCTAAGTTCCCCCCAGTTCATTATACCCCTCTGTCCATTCATACTTCTGCAAACTGTCTACTCTTCATCCAATTTAGACATAAAAATACACAGCTTTTCCTATTTGTTTGGGTTTTTCTTTCTGAAGGATTCCCTAAAGTTACATAAAACTTGCATCAAATACATTTATCTGCATTTCTTTTGTTAATCTATATTTCGTTATAGGGATGTCAGCCATGACCTTTGTGATGGGTGAAAGAAGATATGACTTTTTCTCTCCTGCAATATAAATGAAATCATACAGTATGTATTCTTTTTTGTCTGGCTTATTTTCACTCTAAGTAGTTTGAGTTTCACGCATGTTACTGTGTGTATTAACAGTCCATTGCTTTCATTACTGAGTCATATTCAACTCAATGGGTATACAATGAATGGTTTATCCTTTCACCTATGCATGACAGCCAGAAAGAAAATGAGCAGTTTAGTCCAACAACCACACGGAAATAAATTCTACCAATGACCCCAATGAGCTGAAATAGAATCCTGAGCCCTAGATGAGGTTACACACATCAACACTTTGATTTCAGTCTGCTGAGACCCTGAGCACAGGATCCAGTTAACCTGTACACAAGTCTTGATCTATGGGAGCTGTGAAATGATAAATATGAAACGCTCCCCTGAGGAAAGGACACATCAAGGAGTAGAGCTCTCTAAGGTTATAAAAAACCAGAAAGAGTAGTCTGTTCAAATACCTTGTGGTAGAAGGGAGCATAGAGCATTGAGGAACTGCAGTACTGCCACTGGCTAGAGTGCAGCTGCTCAGGAGAATGAGTTGAGATGAGGCTGAAGAGGTTCCTTTGTTAAGAATGTTGAGACTCCAGAAGGGTTTTTAATATGTGTTTTTGGTGGAGAAGAGGGTAAAGTGACTAACATCATCAGATTTTCTTTTTTTAGAAAGATTATTCTTACTGCACTTTGGAAGGTGTGCTTGGAGAGGGCAACAATGAATGTGGAAACCAGTAAGAAATGCAATGTTGTAGTTTGGGAGAAAGAAGTGGATGTTGTAGATTTGAGTAGTAGCAGTAGAAACTAGAAATGAACAAATTTGAGAAATATTTAACAAGAACCTTAGAGACAACCAGCTACATACATGGAGATATTGGCTAGAGAGTTGCATGTATTCATTGAAAGCTAAGAAGGTTAAGTCTACATTGGAGAAAGATTCACTGACTTGTGGAAGGGAATTGAAACTATGGGCATGTAAGAAATAATCTGGCTCAGCACCTGTGGCTCAAGTGGCTAAGGCACCAGCCACATACACTTAAGGTGGCGGTTCAAATCCAACCCGGGCCCGCCAAAATAATAACGATGGCTGCAACCAAAAAATAGCCGGGTGTTGTGGTAGTCCCAGCTACTTGGGAGGCTGAGGCAGGAGACTCGCTTGAGCTGAGGAGTTGGAGGTTGCTGTGAGCTGTGATGCCATGGCACTCTACCCAAGGGGATAGCTTGAGGCTCTGTCTCCAAAAAAAAAAAAAAAAAAAGAAAGAATCTAAGCTATCAGATAATTCAACAGTTAGGATCCACAAGATAATTTTCCAAAGGGAACTTTTGGTAATCAGAGACAAGAAACCATGATAAGGAAGCCAAAAGAGGAATGTTTTGGAAAGAGAATTTTGAAATAAAAGAAATGGTCCATAGTAAAAATAAATGCAGGAAAGTCAAATAATATGGGGATTGAAGATGTCAGTTGCATTCTGAAGCTCTTAGAAAGCATTGTTTTGGTGGTGGTGAGGAAATGCTAATATCGTGACATAGTCAGCATTTTGGAAAGTTTGTGAAAAAGAGATGGAGAAACTTCAGCTTGAGGAGAAAAGAGGTCAGTGAGACTTTTTGTTTGTCTTTTGCTTGTTTGTTTAAAAATAGGAAACCTTTAAATACTAAGGAAAAGATCCAGCCAGAGGGTGAACCATTAAGTAACTCATTACTGCTGTGTTTTTATCACTTAGTGTGTCTATTTGTCCTATGGAAAATGAGAATATTTTTATTTAACTGCAATCTTCTAAGGCATTAAAGCTAATCTTTTTCTTTTACTTTATTTTTTAGTATCCTGCCTTAAATCTGAATTACAAATAGCTCCACAGAAAGTGGGATGTTTTTGTTTTTGTTTTCGTTTTTTTGCAATAAATAAGAACATACAGAAACTCAATCAGAGCCAGCACATAGTGTTTGTTTTTATAGGTGTTCCATGGCGTGGGTTAATGAGTTAACACTAGAGTAGCCTTTATTAGCAGCCCCTTTCTTCAGAATATCATCTAAGTATTTGTGGCAATTATTCAGGCTCTGAAAGACAGGATTTCTGCTCCTCAGGAATTCAAAACCTAACAGATGAACAGATGACTAAAAGTACGGGAAGGTTTATAGAATACTAATGGGAGGAAAAACTGGAGGAGAATTTCTATTTCCTATAGTGTCATTAAATCTCACTTTTAAAATTAAATCTTTGTCCTAAGAAATCTGTACATTTTTTTTTCTAATACATAGAAGAGCTAAAGCCAAAAAATTCTATTATAACCACCCTTAAAATCAGGCTGTATCCATCCCACAAAAAAAGATTTTTAAGAAAGCCATGACAGTCATTTGTTCATTAGTAAACTTTGTGTATGAAGCAGGTCTTAGTTGACAAACTTCTTTGTTCCAAGAGGACAACCTCAATCTTCACTCCCTCATGCTTCTATTTTCCTCCTGAAATTTCTATTATTATTCAAGTAGCAACCAGGACTTTTCTATACATCCTATGTTCAGGGTATGGTTGATAGTGTAAAATTGCTGAATCATCACTCACTTTGGGTTTCAAAATAAACTTGACAAGTACAGTGTAATATATGGTTTTGAAATAAATAAACCTAGATATTTTAAGTACCTGAAGTCCAAAGTTTATATGATAGACTAGATGAAGAGACCTGAGGGTCCCCCCTAGTCAGCTAGGGTCGTCTGCCTAACTGATACCATATCAAGCACCATTGTTGCCAATCTAGGGAGTCCAGTGACCACCAAAATGGCTTCTGGATCATTCAGTGACCATTCAGTAATGTATTCCTTGAGTGTTGGTTATGCTGGAAAAATCCTGTGGCTATCCTGAAGAGTTGGTTTACCTTTAGCAGCCAGTACACCAGTCTAATGTTAGTCTAGCAGGAATGAAACCAAAGTATATAATTCAGTGGTTTTTAGTGTATTTGCAAAGTTGTGCCATTATCCTCATAATCTAATTTTAAAACATTTTCATCATCTGCCAAAGAAAGCTTGTACCCATTAGCAGTCACACCCCCTAGCCCTCAGCAACCACCAACCTACTTTCTGTCTCTGTAGATTTTTGTGTTCCAAACTTTTCATATAAATAGTATCATATAATATGTGGTCTTTTGTGACTGACTGGTTTTGAGAGTGCGTGTAGTCATTCAGGGTAAGGTTGACGTGAAACAGCTGGTCAGATTGCTTTAGTTCCTCTGTGACCTTCACCTCATGTCTTCCATCCATGTTGTTTTGTAAATTCAGCCTTATCCTAAAAGTGTATATCTTGAGTAGCTTAGGGTGATTGATTTAGGAGATTAACTTTTGAATTAGAAATGTATGGTTCATGAGTTATGCCGATTATTTTTTATTATGGATCATGGGTTATGCTGATTATTATTGTTTAAGACAAAGGTTAATTATTGTTGTTTAAGATAAGGGTTAACATGGTTTTTGCTTTGACCTTTTATATATAACACTGTGGTTTTAAAAATGGAAGGGCAGAACAGTCTTGGAGAACTATGCTCTCTGTTCTCTAGAATTGCTGGACTTCTGACAATAAAACTTGCTGGACCCAAGCCCAGTCACTGCATTTGGCTGACAGTGACAGGTGGCTGGACTCTCCTTGTCCAGTAACATTTCTGGTGACCATGAAGGGACCCTTAGTCTACGCTGGGGAAGCATAGCAGTTGCCTGGATAGGTAGGCCTGGAGTGCAATACTACAAGACTCCTAACAGTGTGGCCCGGAAATTTCTCTTGTCAGTCTTTGTGCTCTGCTCTCATGCACCCTGTAGCCATCACTAAGTAAGGTCCACTTGCTTTATTCTGTTTGTACACAGAGAACTTTACTTCTCCTCAGTTCTGGTTTTGTTCCCCAAAAATCTGGTGTTTCTGTACCTACACGTGATCTTAGCCAAAAGGCCAAGAAGTGATATGTTTTTGTATATCATCTGTATTATGGGAGTGTAGGCCTCTGTACCTAAAAACATCCCTTTAGAGTGGATTCTGTCTGAGGGTCTCGGTACGGGTTCCCACCAATGACCAAAAGGCAATGAAATTTTACTGTAATATGGCCTGGCCAATGTATCATCTTGACTTGGGAGAAAAATGGCTTTTGAATGGATCCTTGATCCTTGAATTATTATAATGACGTTACATTGTATAAAATAACAAGTCTCTTTAAAGTACTTAGGTTTGTTTTTTCTTGGTAGGATTTATGAGTTTAAAAGCAGTGGCTAAAACTGTATTATGATCCTTGGTCTGTGTTATATATCTAATTTGCAGAGTGTAAAAATGATTAACAGAAAAATAACTTAAAATAACTAAAACCTAAAATAACTGCAAAGATAAATAAATTAAGTAATTGAAAGATAGTTTGAATAAAAACATATGTTTAAAAGCCAGCAAATATAAATTCTGCTTTTGTCTATATGTCTGTCTCTTTGTGTGTCTATATATGTCGTGTGCCTGTGATATTTCATTACCAAAATATGCAAAAGAGCTCTAATTAATTGGTTTACAAAAGGGTTAGTGCTTAAATTAAATATTTTTATCAGGAAAACAGAAAACAATTCAAATGCCTTTTTGTTCACATGACTTTGGTATTCTTTGATAAATAAAACTAGTTTTAAAACTGTTATTAAAGTTAAGATATTTAAACATTATAAAACTGCTACTTCTATAATATTTCTAAATTACGATAGATTTGACTGTGAACTTACATTCCTAGTTTGGAGACTCTGAATTCTGAGGTCTAGAGAGGTGGCTGTGGTGAGGACCGGGGACGTGTTCTCAGTACCTAGGCCAGCAGCTACAAGGCATAATCTACCCACATAGTCTTTTCTTCCCTACTTCAGCTTTGTCCCCTGGTTATTCCAGGAGAAATTGAATCCTCCATTCATCCTGTTTTCTTTCTTTGCACCTGGTAAATGAATTAAGGACACAAATAAGTTCCGTCCTTTGCAATAATTTTTGATGTAAGATGGTCATGAGACTTAGGAGGACTGAGTCTCTAAGACTATGTTGTGGTTTTAAAATATTTTTTGTTAACTTAAACACTTAAAGTCATGTTGTGTTAAGATAGGAAAAGAATCATAAAATGAGTCATTTGTACAATGTAATATAATTGTAAAATGTCTGAGTCATTTGTACGATGTAATATTTTGGCTGTCTATGTCTAGCAGAACTAAAAGCATTGAAAGAGGCATTGGAGGAGTTCTGAAACACAGTAGAGATCCTCAGTAAAAGAAAGAATTTTAGAAATTGAAGACAAGACTTTTGAACTATCCCAATCATTCAAAGAGACAGAAAAAAAGTACAAAAACAGAATATTCCGACAGAGTTATAGGATTATTCCAAAAGATCAAACTTCTGAATTATATGGATTCTTGAAGGAGAAGAAGATGGTTCTAAAGGCACTGATGGTCTACTCCAACACATTCGGATGGAGAATTTCCCAAGCATTGTAAGAGACACAGAAATTCAGATAGTAGATAGTTTCAGCACTCCAGCACAACTCAATCCAAACAAAGCAACTCCTAGACACATGGTCATTAACTTTGCCAAAGTCAACATGAAGGACAAAATCATGCAAGCAGTCAGGCATAAGAAAATTCTTTCCTAAAAGGGGAAAATTATCAGGATGAGCACAAGTCTTTCAGCTGAAACTTTTCAAACCAGAAGAGGATGATTACCAACCTTTAACCTTAAACAAAACAATTTTCAGCCCAGTATTCTGTATCCTACTAAATTCAGTTTCATTTGTGATGGAGAAATCAAATATTTTGTTCACATGCAAATGTTGAGGAAATTTTCCATAATGAGGCCAGGTCTATAGGAAGTGCTCAGACCCATTCTTCATAATGACCAGGATGATGGTCCATCACCAAAGTAAATACACTCAGATATTAAAGAACAAAGTCTAGCTTTCATAATGGCGCAAGGAACTCTGAAAACTGAGATGACCAAAACTCCACCATACCTATAAATTCTCTCAAAAAATGTGAATTGCCTGCATTCCCCTCTAAAGAGGTTGCCTGACTGGATACAAAAGCTCAGGCCCAATATCTGTTGTCTCCAAGAAACACACCTAACCTCAAAGGATAAAATAAGACTGAGGGTGAAGGGATGGAAAACAATAGCCCAGACAAATGGAAATCAGAAAAAAGAAGGGGTTGCAATCTTATTTGCAGATACAATTGAATTTAAGCCACCAAAGATAAGGAAAGATAAGGATGGATACTACATACTGGTCAAGAGAAGCACACAACATAGAGATATTTCAATAATTAACATTTACACACCCTACCTGAATGCTCCCCAATTCATAAAACAAACCCTAAATGATCTGCACAATATGATATTTCCTGTACCATAATAGCTGCAGACTTTAACACCTTTGACAATCCTAGACAGATCCTCTAAGCAGTATCTAAACAAAGAAATAATGGACTTAAACACAACCCTAGAACAAATGGACTTAACTGACATATACAGAACATTTCATCCCAACAAAACTGAATATACTTTCTTCTCATCAGCCCAGAGATCATTCTCCAAAGTTAATCATATCTTAGGATACAAGTCTAACCTCAACAAATTTAAAAGAATAGAAATTATTCCTGTGTCTTCTCAGATGATCATGAAGTAAAAGGTAAACTTAACAGCAACAGAAATCTTCATACCAAATAAAGTCATGGAAACTAAATAACCTTATACTGAATGACAGTTTGGTCTAAGATTAACTAAGAAAGAAATCATTGTATTTCTTGAACAGAGCAATAATGAAGCCACAAACTATCAAAACCTATGGGACACTGCAAAGGCAGTCCTAAGAGGGAAATTTATAACATTAAATGTCTTTATCAAGAAAACAGAAAAAGAGCAAGTCAACAACTTAATGGGCCATCTAAAGCAACTGAAAAATGAAGAACAAACCAACCCCAAACCTAGCAGAAGAAAAGAAATTATGAATATTAGAACAGAATTAAATGAAATTGAAAACAAAAAAATCATTTCAAAGATCATTGAAACAAAAAGTTGGCTCTTTAAAAAAGATTAATAAAATTGATAAATGCTTGGCCAGACTAATCAGAAACAAAAAAGTAAGATCACTAGTAACTTCAATCAGAAATAATAAAGAAGAAATAACAATAGATACCACATAAATACAAAAAATCCTCAATAATGACTACAAAAACTCTATTCACAGAAATATGAAAAGATAGAAGAAATGGACCAATACCTGAAACCTTCCTAAATTCAACCAGAAAGAATTAAAAATTTTGAATAGATCTAAATCATGGAAATTCCATCAATAATACAAAATCTTCCAAGAAAAAAAAGGAAAGCCCTGAAATAGGTGGCTTCATAGCAGAATTCTATCAAACCTTCAAAGAGGAACTAGTACCTATATTGCATAACCTATTCCAAAACATAGAGAAAAAAGGCATCCTCCCCAACACATTCTATGAAGCAAATATTACCCCGGTTCCAAAATCAGGAAAGAACCCAGTAAAAAAGAAAACTGTAGGCCAATATCATTAATGGATACTGATGCAAAAATATTCAACAAGATCCTAGCAAACAGAATACAGCAGTGCATTAAAAAGTCATTATCACATAAGTTTTATCCCAGGGATGCAGGGCTGGTTCAACATACATAAATCCATAAATGTAATTCACCACATAAATAAAATAAAAAAAACAAAGATCATGTGAATCTCTCAGTTGATGCAGAAATGGCTTCTGACAATATACAGCATCCTTTTTTGATAAGAATACTTAAGAAAATAGGTTTAGGTGAGACATTTCTTAAACTGGTAGAGGCTAAAAGCATATTGAATGGAGCAAAACTGAAAGCATTTCCACTAAGAGCTGGAAGTAGACAAGGATGCCCACTATCGTCACTGATACTCACCATAGTGCTGGAAGTCCTCGCCATTAAAATTAAGCAAGAGAAGGTGATCATGGGTATTCAATGGGTCCAGAAGAAGTCAAATTGTCACTCTTTGAAGATGACATGATCTTATACCTGGAAAACCCCATGGATTCAACTACAAAGCTCTTAGAAGTGATCAAGGAAAAGAATAGCATCTTGGGATAAAAAAATCAATGCTCACAAATCAGTAGCCTTTGTATTTGTCAATATACCTTTTATGGTATTGTCAAAAAAGATGAAATACATGAGGGCATATCTAACAAAGGATATAAAAGATCTCTGTAAAGAAAATTATGAAACCCTGAGAAAAGAAATAGAAGATTTTAACAAATGGATGTATATATCATGCTCATGGCTGGGAAGAATCAACATCATTAAAATGTTCTTACTACCCAAAGCAATCCATGAATTTAATGCAATCCCTATCAAAGCACCAACATCATACTTTGAAGAACTTGAAAAAAATTGTACTTCATTTCATAAGCAACTATAAAAACTCCAAATAGCCAATATAATTTTTAGAAATAAAAACAAATCTGGAGACATCTTATTATCTGACATCAGGTTATATTACAAGTCTATAGTGATAGTTGGTTTTTCTTGATGAATAATTGGTTTTGGACTATATTTTGGCACTTCATCTATGTCCAACCATTGTGCCAAAAGTTTGTGGTCAGAAAGAACCCATTCTCCATCATCTGTAACCATATGGTGTAGAAATGGTTCATCTTTATGTTGTGACAGCAAAGATAGGCAAGTTTCAGGACAATTTCTCTCCTGATGCTCATTTAATTCCTGTAGAACCCATCTATCCAGCTTCTTTACCTTGCCAGTTTGTTTCTAATGCTCCAGTACTGTTTGAATAGTAATGTCAAACCTTGCTGCTATTTCATGTGTAGGTTGAGATGGATTTGCTTCCACTATAATTTTCAGCTCACCATTATCCACCTTCATTTCAGGTTGCCCACATGGTTCAAAATTTAAGTCTCCATAATGGAACTTCTCTAATCATAGATGTTACTGTACATTGATTAACCACATCCTTTCCAAGAACTTCACTGACATTTTGAGCTGTCTGTATTGCATTGGTTTCATGATAGAACTCATATGAAAAATAACAGAAAACTTTGACTTATCCATGTTTTAAAAACAAATATTGCTTTAAAAAACTTTTTTTGAAAAAAATAATTACAAGCCAAAACATGCATTTGAATGAGGATGTACTTACACACACACACACACACACACACACACATAAATAAATAAAAATAAGACAAGAAGTGTAAACTGAAATGTCAGCAATATCAACTGTCAGATATAGTAAAGAAACCAGACATTTCATGCTTAATTATCTTTTGGAGAAAAATCAAAATAAGAGCTAGGAAACCTATCTAAAATCATATTCAGACATAACTTTTAAGGAAATTATTATATTTAACTAAATATAACTGAAAATATTTTAAAATATCTTAGAAATATTCACTTAATGGTGAAACAAATATTTATCAAAAGATTCCTAGGTAGAAGACAATGCAATCAGTATTGTAGGATATGCATCATTCAAAAATATTTACTGAGCATCTACTATGTATAGGTTCTAGTCTAAATTCTGGGAATATAGCAATGAAGAAAATAAACAATTCAAAAGCATTTTGATCACTATTATATCCCAGACAATATTTATGGCACTGAGATACAATAATAATCCAAAAAGAAAAAATTCTCCATGCTCCTGAAACTCATCTTTTAGCTTATAAAAAGACAAAAATATGAAGGATAAATAAATAAAATAAATAGTATGTTTAACACTGATAAGTGCTGAGGTAACAAATAAAACAAGGCTGTGTTTGTGTGAAATTATAGATGAGGGGGTGGCACCTGTGGCTCAGCAGGTAGGGCACTGGCCCCATATACTGAGGGTGGTGGGTTCAAACCTGGCCCTGGCCAAACTTCAACAAAAAAGTAGCTGGGTGTTATGGCAGGCACCTGTAATCCCAGCTACTCAGGAGGCTGAGGCAAGAGAATTGCCTAAGTCAAGGAGTTGGAGGTTGCTATGATGACCCAGCACTCTATCAAGGGCAATGAAGTGAGACTGTCTCTTAAAAAAAAAAAGAAAGAAAGAAAGAAAAAAGAACAAGAGAAAAAGAAATTATAGCTGGGATGCCAGGGTAAAACGGATTGAAAACCTGTTTTCTTTAGTCAGCACTTGAAAAGAGCAGATAGAGCTATATGTTGGGGATATCTGGTCTGTAGGTGAAGAGAATCCTAGGCAAAGGCAATAGAAAATGCAAAGGCCCTGTGGTAGGATTGTGTCCAAAGTGTTCCAGGAATAGCAAAGAGGTCAATTTGGCTATTGTGAAGAGAACAAGATGGGGTGGATAGGAGATGAGTTTAGAGGAGCCATGGGAAATCAGTTATCTTGTAACTGATTGTTTATGACCTTGTATATCACCGTAAGAATTTGAGGTTTTGCATTAAGAGAAACGGAAAGTCATTAGAGATTTTTGAGCAATGAGATGAACAACTTGATGTATATTTCAATAGTATCTCTTGTCTGCTGTCTTTGAAATACACTGCAGTGTGGAAAGGGAAAATCAGGGAAACTAGTTTGAAGGCTACCTTAGTTACTGAGTTCTAAGATGATTTGGCTTGATTACAGCGGTGAAGTGGAAGACATCTAAAAATGTTTTGAACCTGGTGCCAACATTAGAATTTATACAGAGCTAACTCCATATGAATATTTACAAACTTATATAGAATATGAGAGCAAGAAGTGAAAAGTGACTGCAAGATGTTGGGCTGATTGCCTTAGAGTTTTGCCATTTAACTGAAATTAAAAAAAAAAAACCCCACAAAACTTCATATAGCAGAGGAAGATTCCCCACTGCAGCCCCATCCCCCAAAGTGGTGTTAAGTTCAGTGATTCAGCTTCACATGTGTTGCATTTGAGATACCTTTGGACGTTCAGGTGGAGATATCAAGAATATATGGTGAGAAATCTAGGCTGGTGAAATTGTTGAACATCACTTCCACACACACGACAATTAATTAATGCCATGAAATGGAATAAGCTCATAAAAGAAGGTAATAGGAATGGAAAGGAAAAGACTTTCAAGGCTAAACCTTGGTACAGCAATATTTAGAGGTTGCGGAGATGAGGAAGAACCCAGTAAAGGAGACTAAGAAGGAGTCATCTGAAGTGTAGGAAGGAATCCAGGTGCATATGGGATCTTAGAAGCCAAGAGAAATAGTACTTGAGTACTCTTATCTCCATAAAAGGAGCCTTAATAGTAGTTTTAAAAGGAGATAAGAGTAGTCAAATATGCCAAAAAACACTAGATCAAGTGCTATGAGGACTGAAACAGCAAAATGTAGGGATTTTTAAATGACTTTGATGAGAATTGTTTCATTGAAGTGATAAGGGATAAAACTTGGAGTAGGTTAAAAGAAAATGGGATATAAGGATTTCTGCTTCCAAAATGCTAGTGTAGAGGCAACCTAGCTAGGCCACTCTCTGCTATGGAAACCCCAAAATAAATATACAGCACAGAGTTCTACACCAGCAACAACTCAGAACTTGAGTATCAGGATGAGATGGCTCCCAAAGGCCACAGAGAAGTGGAAAACTCTAAGTAGATGGTAAGAGAATAGGACTTCCACCTCCACAGTGCCCTCCCTTTCTTCCTTGTAGTAAGCAGGCAGAAAATCTCCCCCCCAGCTAACAGGTTCTACACCGGAAGAAATAAAAGAAAGGCGGTCAACCAGCTTTCCCACTTTCTTGGGTTTCTTTGCAGGAGATCTGTCCCTACCTTAAACAATGGGTAGCATCATGACTCCTAAAAGGAGAAATATTCCTGAGATCAGGCAGAGACAAACACAGCGAAGGTGAAGCTACAGTCCCCAGCCACCCCAGAACCTCTGCTCTATAACTCAGTCAAAGGAGACAACAAATCAGAGTGAGAATTCAGCAGTATTATATATATGGTAGGAACATTTTCACACTGTCAGAATAATCCCTTCTAGATCTCCCCATTTGGAAGAGGTAGTGCCCAGCCATTTACTATAGCCAAGGCAAATTCTAGGCTTAAGATGCCACCTAGAGCTGAAGAGGAGGCAGCAAGCTGGTAGTGAAGATTTGCTAAGCAAATATATTTAATTAAAACCAAATAAGCCAGACAGAGAAAACTTAAATAAATAACTAATCTCTCCAGGCAAACACACAGATGTATAGTCATAAGAGATGACAACAAATTGGAAACCGTGACCTCCCCAAAAGGGCAAAGCAAAAATCCCAGTGACTGAACCTAAGACCATGGTGATTTGGGAGCTCTAAGACCAAGAATTCAAAATAGCAGTTTTAAAGAAACTCAGTCATCTTCAAGATAACACGTAAAAGAAATTCAAAAATTTATCAGAGACATTTAACAAAGAGATTGAAATAGTAATTAAAAAACTCTAGAAATCTTAAAACTGAGAAATACATTTGCTGAACTAAAGAACTCTTTTAGAGGCTATCAACAGTAGAGATAATAATCAATTAGTTCAAAGACTGGCTATTTATTTTATTTTCCTATGTATTTTTTTAATTAATTAGTTAATGACAGAGTCTCACTATGTCACTCTTGGTAGAGTGCTGTGGTACCACAGCTTACAGCAACCTCAAACTCTTGGGCTTAAGTGATTCTCTTGCCTCAACTTTCCAAGTAGCTGGGACAACAGGTGTCCACCACAACACCTGGCTATTTTTTGGTTGTAGTTGTCATTGTTGTTTGGCAGGCCCGGGCTGGATTCAAACTCACCAGCTCTGGTGTATGTGGCTGGCACCCCAGCCGCTGAGCCACAGGTGCTGACCCCAAGACTGGCTATTTAAAAATGCATAGTCAGAGGTGAATTAAGAGAAAAGAATGACAAACAATGAAAATTGCCTAAAAGATATGGAAGATTACTTTTAAAGACCAAATCTACCATGAAGTACATTCAGTCATTTAAAAAGATAAATTACCTTTTGCAACAATCTGTATAGAATCGGAGACCATTTTCAAGAATAGAGAAACAAACACCACATGTACCCACTATTAAATTGGAACTGACTGCTGAACACACATGTGCACAGAGGTCAGTAAAATTCAGTGCAAACCTAAGAATTACTGATGTTCAAGAGGGAGCTGAGCAAGAGTGAGAGATATTAAAAGAAATAAACAGAAAGCTTTCTAAAATTTGAGATAAATATAAATATCTGGGTAAAGGAATGTCTTTTTTTTTTTTTTTTTTTTGAGACAGAGTCTTACTTTGTCACCCTTGGTAGAGTGCCATGGCATCACAGCTCACAGCAGCCTCAAACTCTTGGGTTTAAGTGATTCTCTTGCCTTAGCCTCCAAAGTAGCTGGGATTACAGGTGTCCCCCAACAATGCCCAGCTATTTTTAGAGACAAGGTCTCTCTCTGACTCAGTTTGGTCCTGAACCTGTAAGCTCAGGCAATCTACCTGCCTCAGCCCCCCAGAGTGCTAGGAATAGAGGCATGAGCCACTGTGCGCAGCCTAAAGGAAGGTCTTAAAACATTTAATAGATTTAACAAAATTAGACTATCCCAAAACAGGTCATAATCAGACTCTCAAAGGTTGAGAACAAGGAGAAGCTCCTGAAAGTAGTGATAGATAGAAAGCAAATTACATATAAAGAATTCCAATTCATTTGGCAGCAGATTTCTCAACAGAAAGCTTGTAGGCCAGAAAGTGGAATGATACTTTCAAAATGCTCAAAAAAAAAAAAAAAAAAAAAAAAGTTGCCATCTGACAATATTGTATCCAGAAAAATTATCATGCAAATGTAGAGATAAATCGTTTTTCAAACAAAAGCTGGGAGAATGGATCACCAGACCTGTCTTGCAAAAAAAGGGAGTTCTTCAATCTTAAAGAAAAAAATGTAATGTGCAAAATAAAACATTTCAAGGTATAAAGCCCACTGGTACACAACAAACTAAAACTACCAAAACCCATCACTTAACTACCAAGGAATATAGCAAGAAAGAAAGAAAAAGAAGTTTCAAAACAACTAGAAAGCAAACAATGAAATGGGTATAGTAAGCCCTTACTTATCAATAATAAGACTGAATGTAAATGGCCTCAATTTTCTAATTAAAAGACATAGATTAGCTGAATGTATTAAAAAATAAAACAACTATATTCCACCTTTAAGAAACCCACTTCACCTATAAAGACACACAAAGACTAAAGGGGTTGAAAAATATAGTCCTTGCAACTGAAAACTGAAAAAAGAGCTAAAGTACCTATATTTATGTCGGATAGAATAAACTACACATAAAGATTATAAAAAAGATGTCACTTTATAATGATAAAGGGTTAATTCAGCAAGAGGACATAACAATTATACACTGGAGCTCTCAAGTATATAAAACAAAACATTAATAGACCTAAAGGGGGAAGGTAGATTGCAATACTATAATGGTAGTGGAATTAGTGTTCCACTGTTAGTATTGGACAGATCATCCTGGCAAAAGATCAACAACAACAACAACAACTCCATGGAGTTAAATTATACACTAGATCTAATAGGTATAACTTATATTTATAAAGCATTTCACCTGAATACTGCAACATACATGTTCTTTTTATTGGCACATGGAACATTTTCAGAACAGATCATACCTTAATCCATAAAACAAATCTCTACAGATTAGAAAAAAAAAGAAATCATATCAAATATCTTTTTTTGAACACAGTGAAATAAAAATAGAAATCAATAATAATAGGAAACTCATAAAATACTCAAACACATACAAGTTAAACAATATGCTCCTAAATGACCAAAGGTTAATGAGGAATTTAAAAAGGAAGTCAAAAAATTTCTTAAAACAAATTAAAATGGAAATATAATGTATCAAAAATCTGGGATGCAGCAAAATCAATAGTAAGAGGGAAGCTTACAGCAACAAATGCCTATATTTAAAAGGTAGAAAGATTTCAAGTAAACAACATAATGAATGCATCTCAAAGAACTAGAAAAGCAAGAACAAACAATCCTAAATTAGTAGAAGGAAAAGAATTAAAAAAATCAGAATAGAAATAAATGAAATTGAGATTAAAAAAAATAAAAATCAATAAAATGAAATACTTTTTCAAAGATAAACAAAATCAACAAACCTTTAGTTAGACTAAGAAAAAAGAGAGAAAACCTAAATAAAAATCAGAAATGGGAAAGTAGACATAATAATTGGGGCCTCAGAAATGTAGAGACTCATTAAAGACTATTATGAATAACTAACTATATGCCAACAAATTGGAAAACGTAGAAAAAAAGGATAATTTCCTGGACTCATACAACCTACCAAGATTAAACCATGAAGAAAGAGAGAACCTCAACAAACCAATAGTGAGTTATGAGATTAAAGCCATAATAAATCTTTCATCAAGGAGTAGCCCAGGACCTGATGGATTCACTGACGAGCTCTACAAAACACTTAAAGAACTAATACTGATTACATTCAAACTCTTCCAAAAAATTGAAGAGGAGACAATACTTCCAAACTCATTCTTCAAGGCTAGAAATACCATGATACCAAAACCAGGCAAGGACACAATAAAAAGAGAAAACTACAGGCCAGTATTACTGATAAATGTATTTACAAATGTTCTTGAAAAAATACTAGTAAACTGAATTCAACAGCACATTGAAAAGTGGGATTCATCCCAGGGACGCAAGGATAGTTCTCCATACACAAAGCAATAAATATGATACATACATTAACAGAATGAAGAATACATACTGCATGATTATTTCAATAGATTCTGAAAAAGCATTTGACAAAATCCAACATCGCTTTATGATAGAAGGGGGTTGGGAGAAGAGAAATTTCAGGTACTGAATAATGACAACTCTTCTGAGCAGTTATGTTGTAAAGGAAGGAAAATAAAAGACTGTACCTAGAGGTGAAAGTAAAGTCAAGATATAAAATACAATTAAATAAGGCCCTTAATAATATCAAAAGTTTGTTTTGAGCATCATTTTGATTATAGCATTTCACACAATTTACATTAAATTCAATAATTAAGAACAAAAGAGTAATCAAAGATATCACAGTCTGATGTAGAAAATGAGTTGGAATTACTGAAGAGATTTTGTATCTAAGAGGCTCACCTATCCAGTGAGCATGACTTTTACAGTAATTGTGATTTTTTTGAGTTATGATTGTGATGAACTGAAAACTCTTAAAAAGGTCAAGCAGGGGGAGCAGAGCAAGATGGTGGTTGAGTAACAGCTTCTTTGCAATTGGGCACGGTGAGATTGGGGACAGATGACACCAGGCACTTCTGGCTTATGGGCTTTACCCAGAAACATCTCTTTGGAGATGCAGGGAAGCAGAAGGAGACTTCTGGACCCCATGAGGAGGACAAAAGCAGTGGGGAAGTGGCAAGTGGTTGCACTTGGTTTGAGGCCATGGTGGCTGCTATGGCTGTAGCTATAGCAACAATGGGATTGCAGACAGGGAAGGCTTTTCCTGCAGGTTATTTAAATTTTTTGGACTTGGGTACTTGGTTGAATTACTTTGGGAGACTGTGGGCAAGTGTGTAAGTGGCTTTGAGTGGTGACCAGAGTTCAGGAGTAAGCCTGGGCCAAACCGGGCTTTCATTATTTGGCTGTGGGCCATGTAGCCATTGTGGGAGAGCTGCCCTGCAGGCTTTGCCCTCAGAGTTCTATGGTGGGAGGGCCATGCTGGAAGACCCTGGGTGAGTGATTTAGTGACTTTGAACAGTTCCCAGATGTTGGGACTGAGACTTTGGGGAAGAGCAATCCCCAAGTGTTAGTGTTTGGCAGTAGGGGAGCTGCCTTGCAGCCTCAGCCCTCAGGGGCTTAGAGTGAGGATGATTTTGGTGTACCTGATAAGCAGGCAGCCACTTCAGGAGAGACCCCAGCAACACATACTTTTGTAGGAAAGCCTCTGCTTAGCCAAAAGCAGGCTGGGCAGAGATTCAGGGTCTCAACCCTGTGGGGTTTGAGAACAAAGAAGTCAGCAGAAGCCTCCAGTCTCTATCAGATACAGCTGTATCAGCATTGTAATTAGCATCTCATACTCCAGAAGATCACCTGTTGCCCAGGCAATATTCAAGAAGATAGACATATATCATTTTGTTTTTGTTTTCCTTTTTTAAAATTTCAACATTCCCCCTACATTTTCTTTTTTTCTTTCTTTTTCTTCATTTTTCTAAATGTAAGTATAGTTTTTCATTGTTGCCTTCTTTAATAATAAGAACTTCATTTTTGCTAGTGTTTCTTCCCTTGTTACTTGATTCCCCCCCCCAATTTAATTCTGTAAGGTTTTTTGTTTGTTTTGGTTTGATTTATAATATTCTTGTTTTTCCTTTCTATTTGATGGAAGTGGGGTTTTGTGCCTGCTCATCCTTGAAAAGAGCTGCTGACCTCAAGGGAACCACCCAATCCAGCACCTTCAGAGGTTGGGGAGTTTTTAAGGTGTGGGTCCAAATACCCTACTGTATACCTTTATTACTCCTGTCTCCCTCTTTCTGTGCCTCTCTTCTTTTTTTTATTAAATGATAGCTGTAAACATTAATACAAACATGGGGTACAGTGTAGTGTTTTCATATACAATTTAAAATACTTTCATCAAGCTGGTTAACATAGATTTCATGTCATTTGCTTAGTCATTGTGTCAAAACATTTATATTCTTGTTAATCTTCCTTTCTACTCACCCCCTTTCCTTTATCTTTTTTCTTTTCTTTCTTTTTTTTTTTTTTTAAATCTTATTTCCCTTCTTGTTCTTCAATCTTCTCATCCTTTTAGTACTGTACCAAAAAGGACTTATCAACAGGCACAGGTCAGTCACAGGCACAGTAACTTAAAGACCAAGAAGTGAAAGAAAAATTAGGGTAAGGGAACAGACAAAAGAAAACACTCATGAGTAAGAAACAGCAGAAAAGTCCTGGCAACATGAAAAATCAGACCAGAGCAACAACCCAAGGAATCATGAGGTAGCTACTGCAGAGGATTCCACCTATAAAGAAATGTTAGAAATGACAGAAGGGAATTTAAAATACAAATGATAAAAACAATGAAGGAAATTGCTAAGAAAGTGGAAAATAGCCAAAAGAAAATCCAAAATCAGAATCAAGTAAGAGATGAATTATATGAAGTAGATAGATGCAGGAGAATAGATGCAGTAGAAAGTATTAAGAGATGAATTATATGAAGAATATAGAAAGGATATAGCAGAGCTAAAGGAATTAAGTTCCCTATCCAATTAGGGAACTTAAAATGCAGTAGAAAGTGTTAATAACAGATTAGACCATGCAGAAGAAAGAATCTCAGAGGTAGAAGACAAACCTCTTGAGATAACTCAGATAGTTATAGAGGCAGAAAAAAAGAGAAAGAAAGGAAAACATTCATTGACAGAAATATGGGATTATATGAAACATTTAAATATACAAGTTATAGGTGTGCCAGAAGGGGAAGAAGAACACCCCAGAGGAATGAAAGCCAAACTGGAGAATATTATAAATTGAAATTTCCCAAATGTCCCTAAAGATTCTCACACACTCCATTCAGAGGGATATCGGATCCCAGGTCACCTCAACTCAAATAGAGCTTCTCCAAGACACATTGTGGCAAACCTGTCCAAAAGAAAAGATTCTTTAAGCTGCCAGGAGTAAGTGCCAATTGACTTACTTGGGCAAATTCATCAGGGTGACTGCAGACTTCTCCAATTAAATTTTCAAGCCAGAAGACAACAGTCATTTACCTTTTATCTACTTAAACAG
Source organism: Otolemur garnettii (assembly GCF_000181295.1). Lineage (NCBI taxonomy): Eukaryota > Metazoa > Chordata > Mammalia > Primates > Galagidae > Otolemur > Otolemur garnettii. Next base: position 45,733,202 of record NW_003852400.1, on the reverse strand, counting down.
AACAATTTCTAGCACAGAATTCTATATCCTGCTAAGCTAAGCTTTAAATTTGATGGAGAAATCAAATCTTTTACTGATATGCAAATATTGAGGAAGTTTGTCACTACAAGACCAGCTCTACAGGAAATACTTTGACCTGTTCTATACACTGACCATCACAATGGATCAACAGCAATGTAAGAACTCAGAAATTAAAGGACAGAACCTTACTTCCACACTAATGCAAAAGATAAAACTAAGCAATGGATTCTCACAAAATAAGTTGAATAGAACACTACCACACTTATCAATTATCTCAATAAATGTTAATGGCTTGAATTCCCCACTGAAGAGGTATAGATTGGCTGATCAGATAAAAAAACACAAGCCATCCACTTTCTGTCTGCAGGAAACACACCTAGCATCAAAGGACAAATTAAAAGTTAGAGTTAAGTGTTGGAAGACAATTCTTCAGGCAAATGGAATTCAGAAGAAAAGAGGGGTTGAAATTGTTTTTTCAGACACAAGTGGATTTAAAGTAACTAAAGTAAAAAAAAAAAGACAAAGATGGACACTTCATATTGGTCAAGGAAAAAATACAACAAGCAGAGATTTCAATTCTAAATATTTATGTACCCAACTTAAATGCTCCCAGCTTCCTGAAACAGACCTTAATTAGTCTGAGCAATATGATAACCCATAACACCATAATATCAGGGGACTTTAACATGCCTCTTACAGAGCTGGACAGATCCTCTAGATAGAAACTAAACAAAGATACAAGGGACCTAAATGTGATCCTAGAACAACTGTGCTTGATAGATATATATAGAACATTCTATCCCAAAGCTAAAGAATACATTCTTCTCATCAGCCCATAGAACATTCTTCAAAATTGATCCTATCCTAGGACACAAAACAAACCTCAACAGAATTAAAATAACTGAAATTTTACCTTGTATTTTCTCAGACCACAAGGCACTAAAGGTGGAACTCAATGCCAACAAAAATGTTCAACACACACAAAGGCATGGAAATTAAACAACCTTATGCTGAATGGTAGTTGGATGCCAGAAGAGATAAAAGAGGAAATCATTAACTTCCTTGAGCATAACAACACTGAAGATACAAGTTACCAAAACTTGTGGTGCAAAAGGAAAATTTATCCCTTTAGATCCTTAATCCAAAAAACAGAAAGAGAGAACATCAACAAACTCACAAATCATCTTTTGGAATTGGAAAAAGAACAATCTAAGCCTGAATCCAGATGAAGAAGAGAAATATCCAAAATTAACTCAGAGATTAATGAAATTGAAAGCAAAAGAATCATTTAGAAAATTAACAAAACAAAGGGTGGGTTTTTTTAAAAAATAAATAAAAGATAAACATTTGGCCAGATCAACCAGAAACAGAAAAGTGAAATCTCTAGTAACCTCAATCAGAAATGATAAAGGGGAAATAACAACAGATGCTACAGAGATACAAGAGATTATCTCTGAATACTACCAGAAACTCTATGCCTAGAAATTTGACAATGTGAAGGAAATGGATAAATATTTGGAATCACACCCTCTCCCAAGACTTAGCCAGGAAGAAACAGAGCTCCTAAATAGACAAACTTCAAGCACTGAGATCAAAGAAACAATAAAAAATCTCCCAACAAAAATATGCCCTGGTTCAAATGGCTTCACACCAGAATTCTATCAAACCTTCAAAGAAGAGCTTATTCTCATACTACAGAAATTATCCCAAAAAATTGAGGAGGAAGGAATATTCTCCAACACATTCTATGATGCAAACATTTCCCTGATACCAAAACCAGGAAAAGACTCAACTAAAAAGAAGAAAGTAAGACTAATTTCACTAATGAATATACATGCAAAAATTCTCAACAAAATCCTAGCCAACAGATTACAGCTTATCATCAAAAAAGTCATATATCATGATCAAGTAGGTTTCATCCCAGAGATGCAAGGCTGATTTAACACATGCAAGTCCATAAACATAATTCACCATATCAATAGAAGCAAAAAAAAAAAAAATCATACGATCCTCTCAGTATATACAGAAAAAGCATTTGATAAAATCCAGTGTTCTTTTCTAATTAGAACACTGAAGAGAATAGGCATAGGTGGAACATTTCTTAAACTGATATAAGTCATCTATGACAAATTCACAGTTAATATTATACTGAATAGAGTAAAAGTGAAAGCTTTTCCACTGGTACCAGACAAAGTTGTCCTCTATTGCTACTACTATTCAACATAGTTCTGCAAGTTCTAGCCAATACAATCAGGCAAGAGAAGGAAATAAGTTCATTCATGGGAGCAGAGGAGGTCAAACTCTGTGCTGACAATATGATCTTATACTTAGAGAACCCCCAAGACTCCTAGAAGTGATCAAAAAACAGTAATGTCTCAGGATATAAAATTAATATCCACAAATCAGTAGCTTTTGTATACACTAATAATAGCCAAGATGAGAAGTTAATTAAGGACACAATCCCCTTCACAACAGCTTCAAAGAAAATGAAATACCTGGGAATATACCTAACATGAGAGGTGAAGGACCTCTATAAAGAAAATTATGAAACCCCAAGAAAAGAAATAGCAGAAAACATTAAACAATGGAAAAACATACCATGTTCATGGCTAGGAATAATCAACATTGTTAAAATGTCTATACTTCCCAAAACAATCTACAGATTTAGTGCCATCCCTATTAAAATACCAACATCATACTTTTAAGACTTGAAAAAAATAATTCTTTGTTTCGTATGGAACCAGGAAAAAACCCATATAGCTAAGGCAGTTCTTGCTAATAAAAACAAAGCTGAGGGCATCAGTCTACCAGATTTTAGGCTGTACTACAAGGTCATAGTGGTCAAAATAGCATGGTACTGGCTCAAAAATAGACATTTCAATTTGAATAGAAAATGAAATGAAATACAGCCACCTAATCTTCTATAAACCAAACAAGAACATACACTGGGAGAAAGAATCCCTATTCAACAAATGGTGCTGGGAGAACTGGATATCCACATGTAAAAGACTGAAACTGGACCCACACCTTTCTCCACTCACAAAAATGGATTCAAAATAGATAAAAGACCTAAAATTAAGGCAGGAAATGATAAAAAACCTCAAAGAAAGCATGGGAAAAACACTTGAAGAAATCAGCCTATGAAAAGATTTCATGAAGAAGACTACTGTGGAAATTACAACAACAACAAAAATAAACAAATGGGACTTAATTAAACTGAAAAGCTTCTGTGCAGCTAAGGAGACAACACCAAAAGCAAATAGACAACTTACACAATAGGAAAGGATATTTGCATATTTTGAATCAGACCAAACCTTGATAATTAGGATCTACGGAGAACTCAAATTAATCCACATGAAAAAAGCCAACAATCCCTTATATCAATGGGCAAAAGAGATAAACAGAAACTTTTCTAAAGAAGACAGATGAATGGCTAACAAACACATGAAAAGATTCTCATTGTCCCTAATTATTAGAGAAATGCAAAGCAAAACCATCCTGAGATACCATCTAACCCCAGCAAGAATGGCCTACATCATACATCTCAAAACTGCAGATGCTGGCATGGATGTGGAGGGAAGGGAACACTTTTACACTGCTGGTGGGACTGCAAACTAATACAACATTTTGGAAGGAAGTAGTTGTCTCAAAGAACTCAAGGTAGACCTCCTGTGTGATCCTGCAATCCCATTACTGGGCATCTACCCAGGGGAAAAAAAAAAAATCCTTTTACCATAAGGACACTTGCACTAGACTGTTTATCACAGCTCAATTTACAATCACCAAAATGTGGAAATAGCCTGAATGCCCACCAATCCAGAAATGGATAACAAGGTGTGGTATGTGTATATCGGAATACTATTCAGCCATTGAAAAAGATGGCCACTTTACATCTTTTGTATTGACCTGGATGGAGATGAAAAACATTGTTCTTAGTAAAGTATCACAAGAATGGAGAAGCAAGAATCCTAGGTACTTAATTTTGATATGAGGACTATTAATGACCTACTACATGGTGTGGGGTGAAGGAAGGGGAGAACAGAGAGAGAGAAGGAAGGAGGAGGCCTGGGGGGGTCACGGTGTGTGACACACCTTTTGGGGGTGGGACAAAATTATAAGAAGGACTTCCCCTAAGAAATGCAATTAATGGAACCTAGTTCTTTGTACCCTCAAAGAATCCCCAACAATAAAATAAAAAATAAAGGTTAAATAATTTGCTATATAATTTGTATGTAAATCAAGTAACAGTCAAGGCCATTGTATTACAAGGGGCCCTGACCTTGTAACAGATTGCAAAGTTGTAATGTGATTTTGACTTAAATTAGAATTATAACTTAGAAGGGAAAATACCTTTTAGTCTTTCTGGAAGGAATTAGACAAAGGGATATATGTGTTGTGGGTCCTTATTCTTTGTGAAGAAGCATTCTTGAAGTAAGAGATAGACATCATAACACACATAGGATGAGTTTACTGTCATCTATTATGGGTTGAATTGTATATTTTTAAAGGATGTACTGAAGTTCTGACTCTCAGTAGCTCAGGATAAGACCTTATTTGGAAAGTGACTGCAGATGTAAATGAGGCCACACTGAGTAGGGTGAACCTTTAACCTAATGTGACTGGTGTCTTGATAAGAAGGAAAGAGATACGAAGACAGACATATAAGGGGAGAATGCCATGTCATGGTGGAGGCAGAGATTGAAGCATTACAGCTGTGAGGCAAGGAACTCCAAGGAATGTCAGCAACCAGCAGAGGCCAGGAAGAGGCAGGGAAAGATTTTCCTCTCAGGTTTCAAGGGAAACCTGGCATGGCTGATACCTTGATTTTGGACTTCCGGCCTCCAGAACTGTAACAAAATAAATTTTTCTCCTTGTAAGTCATCTAGTTAGTGGGACTTTGCCACAGAAGCACTAGGAAACAAATACACTATCTATTGCCAAATGTGGGAATATATAATTTTGATAATCTTGCCTAGAATTTGGTCCTATTTTTAAACAAGAAACCCACCAATAATCAAAAATGTAGCGACAAGGAAACCATGGATTAGTAATCATATAAACTGAAGAATCCAGCAGCATTATTCTATTATTAAATATAATTATTAAGATATTAACCCTGTGATACTTTATCTACATCATCTCAAATTTTCAAAATATCCTGCCTGCATAGTAAGTATTATAGCTCTTTTTTCATAGATGAGGAAATCAGAGCTTAAGGGAGTTAAAATAGTGAGTGAAGCAGAATTCTGTCATATCTGAACTATTTCTATTATATACTGCCCTTCCATTAAACTACAAAAGAAAATTACATCCAAAAGTTTTTCAAAGATGAAAAAGTAGAGATGTTAAGGTATATTCCTTGAATTGATTTAATAATTTTCCTGTTATTAATGAAAGGAATGTTTGTAATTTACTAACACCATTTAATACCCAAGCATCTTTGCTTGATGTGTTATATGAGGTTAGAGAGATTGAACCAAGATAGCCATTAAATAAATAGCCCTTTGGTGCATGACTTGTATGAACAGATACCAACATTTCAGGAAAATCATTATATGGTTCTAAAAATAAAAATTAAAAAAATAGGTACCACTGGAAAGACTGCTTAAAGGGATTATTTTTTCCACACCCTAAATAAGAAAAAAAAGAAAATAAAAACCTGACAGAGATGTTTATTAAAATGAATCACCTCAGATAAGAAAATGTAAAATGTATCTAAATCAGAATAAATGAAATTACATAATGAAAAATTATTAAGCCAAGCATGATTTATAATAGGCTTATTAAGTAGAAAATGCAGAAATAATTATATACTAATACATTAAGGATGGATAAAATGTATTGTGATTTTGGTTGCTAAATCGTAAGTTTATGTTTTGAATAAAATGAAAAAAAAAAGAGAAATAACTATAAAGAAAAAATGTTCCACTAAAAGATAAGTGGAAAAAATCAGAGTATTTTTGGCTATAATTCTGCATAGCATCTGTATGGTTTTTAATGTTTATGGACCTTTTGTACCATCTTATACATCTTACATGTATCAATGCTTAATGAAGGAAAAGTAGATTTGAAACATGATACTCGATCAGCCTTAATGGGAAAATTTCCTTATGTTCAATTCTTCAAAATAACCTATTTATACTGGCCTCCTTTGACTAAGTTCTTAGTGAGAACTTCAGGTGAGTGTCATTCTGTTTTGTCCAAGAAGAGTGGACATCTCCATCTTTTCCCCATGTTGGAGAAAAAGAAAAGATGAATCCGCTGGAGAGGACTGTGGCCATGGAAGGGGATGGCCAACTTTTCTTTGACTCTGGTCCCCTTCATCTATAGCCACTTCCCTCTTTGAACCTTGCTGGCTTATCTCAAAGCAAACTGGTCACTGAAGCAACCGGTACTGTTAGGAACATATTGCAATGGCACCCACAAAGCCTTGAACAGAGAGAATGTGCTTCCACAGTGATCCCATAATGGAGTCCTCTATCAGTCAAGACTAAACTGCCGTTTCCTATTTGTATATTATCAAAAATTATTTATAATAATTTCATGTATTATTGTAAAACTGTAGTAATTAAGAGGATAAACTTAGGTACCAAACAGAACCGGTTTCCAATTTCAGCTTTTACTAGGTGCTGCTGGGTAAATATTTCATCTCTCCAAGGTCCACTTTCCTCCAGGGCTTACTGACAGTTGATGAGAGCAAAGGACATAATGCTTGGAAAGCACTAATTTCAGTGCCTGTAAAGGGTGGACAACAGCAGTAAAGTATTTTTATTGCTTATCTGTATAACTTTAGATAAGTTACTTAGTCACTCTGTGCCTAAATTCCTTATTTGTAAAATGACAATGATTATACTATTCACTTCGGAGAGCTGTTGTGAGAGTAAAATAAAGAATATCTCAAAGGCCGGGTCCAGTGGCTCACACCTGTAATCCTAGCACTCGGGAGGCTGAGGTGGGTGGGTTACCTAAGCTCATGAGTTCAAGATCAGCCTGAGCCAGAGTGAGACCTCATCTCTAAAAAAAAAGCCAGGTGTTGTGGTGGATGCCTGTAGTCCCAGGTACTTGGGAGACTGAGGTAAGAGAATTGCTTAAGCCCAAGAGTTTGTGATTGCTGTGAAGTGTGATGCCATGGCACTCTACCAAGGGCAATAAAGTGAAACTGTCACAAACAAACAAAAAAAGTATATATCAAAGAAGTGTTCAACACATGGTAAATGGCTAGAAATTGTAAGTTGTTATAATTGCTATTATTATTACTGTCAGCAGCATTATTTGTTAACGTGATAATAATAAAATGAGATTCTAGTGTTCATTTACAGTTAATATATGTATGTTAAGTGTGGCCATCATTGTATATGTTCTCAGACAGCAAAATCTCACCATGGCACTCTGATTTTAGAAGTCTTCTCTCCAACTGTTCTCCCTTAAAACTGGAAGTGTTCAAAAAATTTTGTGTTCTTGTTTCAGAAATAATAATATCCAAGGTAAATTATTATAGGGATTAATTTATCAGGTGATTTTCATTCTTTAGAGTGAGAATGTGGGAAAATTCAAGAGCAGTGAGGTCCCCAGGTATTGAAGTAGGATCTATGGGGAGAATTAAATCAGTGCAAGAGGCAAAGAGGGAATGTCTGCAAACTGACAGAGACAAACTACTACTTTGAAGTGTGACTGGATATTATTCAAATGACTGAGAATGTTGAAGGTGCGACTCTTGTGATTGTTCTTGTTGTTCACTTGATTGTAAAAGTGGCTCCAAAAAAGTTTGGGCAGGGAATCAGTGGCAGAATTTAACTTATAAAAAATGCTGCAGGAGGCCATGTCCAGCTACAGAGTCTTCCCTCAGAAGCAATGAAACCAATTCAAATGCATTCATTTGAATCTTCCATAATGGGAATAGAGGCTGTTGCTAAGAAATGGCTGCCCGATTATTCTTTTGAGTAATAAAATGTAATAGAAAATGTGCATAAAAGAAAGAATTTGAAAAGTTCAGCCTTATGAAGAAGGCAATGTTATCAGCAAGAAAGTCACTAAATTATAAAATCGTTTGCTAACTAAAATGAAAGATGAAATTGGAAATTTAGTAAAGAATATATTAAATATTAAAATTTGCATAACATTGTTGGTTTCACTAAAAGCCACTTCTTTTACTCAGCACCAAATTTATGTAGGGCCACGAGCAATGTGGTGAGTCAAGATTATACAGACAGTAAAATGTGAGCATTTCAGAGAAAGTACTCCCATCACTTCAGATTTTTTGAAGTCAACTAACCTTGGAAATTGTTTTTTTGGCAAGGGTACAAAACTTTCCAAAATGACTTTCTGTATAGTCACATTCAGCACATAATAAGCAATCAGGAGATAATTAACAGTCCTTGAAGTCACTTTAACTTTATAAACTTAGCCACTGTAACAGCTATTTCATTTTGCAGGGTTGTGGCCTATAGAAAAGTGATCACAGTTGATGAAATATATAATCAAATTAGCATCATTTGGATCAAATCAAGATTAAGTGCATTTTATAGTGAATATATAGACAAAAATAGATATGATTCTGCACTTGGATATCAAGAATAGGCTGAGGCAAAGTCAAATAATGGGAAAGGAAGGAAGGAAGGAAGGAAGAAAGGAAGGAAGGAAGGAAGGAAGGCAGGCAGGCAGGCAGGCAGGCAGGCAGGCAGGAAGGATGGAAGGAAGGATGGAAGGAAGGCAGGCAGGCAGGCAGGCAGGCAGGCAGGAAGGATGGAAGGAAGGAAGGAAGGAAGTTAGTTTTTGAAGGCCATCAAAGAGCTGGATGACCTGAAATTTATCTTCCTACCAACTGACATAGTATCTAAAATTTCTACCATTTAATTCCTTTGTTTGAGTTGACATTGTGCCTACACAGTATATTTATTTATTTAAAGATAAGTGATGAAATGGAGTGACAAACATGAATACATTTGCTTCTATGAGTTATCTGATAAGTTTGCTATCACCTACTGCAGAGGGAAGCCAGGACAGAAAGAGGCACACTGCATGAAATACCAGGAATGAGGACCTCCCTGTGCAAACCCGATCCAGATAGATTGCCGACAGGGCAGGAGAGCCCTGGTGCTTGTTTAAGCGGAAGGATTTAAAGGCTGGGAATGGAAAACCAAACCAGGGGGCAAGTTGATGTAAGTTCCATGGGACATAAATCTTAAGGGCCCAAGGATTTTCAAAATGGTAAGTGAGCATTGACTTCAATATAAAGTCACCAGCTGCACTAGCCTCTGATAAGAGAGTCAACCTGTCCTTAAAAGCATTAAAGCTGGTCACTCACTTCTTTTTGCAGGTTTGATGGCCTTAGACGGCATCGTCTTCCAATATAAGACAATTTTGTCTACTTTGAAAATTTATTGTTTAGGGTAGCCACTTTCATCAATTTTCTTGGCTACATGTTCTGGATAATTTGCTGCAGCATGGACGTTAACACTTGCTGCTTCACCTTTACACTTTTGTGTTCTGGAGTTGGCTTCTTTCCTTAAACCTCATAAACCAATCTCTGCTAGCTTCCAACTTTTCCCCTGAAGCTTCCTCACCTCTCTCAGCTTTTTAGAGTTCAGGAGAGTTTTGAGCCTTGCTCTGGATTAGGTTTTGGCTTAAGGGAATATGTGTCTGGTTTGATATCTAGACCACTCCAATTTTCTTTATATCAGCAATAAGGCTGTTTCACTTTCTCACCATATGTATGTTCAACGTAGTAGCACTTTTATTTCTTTCAAGAACTTTTCCTTTGTATTCACCACTTGGCTGTTTGGTGCAAGAAGCATAGCTTTAGACCTGTCTCAGCTTCATATAGGTCTTCTTCCTTAAACTTGGTTCTACATTTTGATTTAAAGTGAAAGACTTTTGACTCTTCACTTGACCGTACTGTAGGGTTATTAATTGGCCTAATTTTTGTATTATTATGTCTCCAGAGATAGGGAGACCTGAGAAAAGATAAAAATAGGAGGATGGTCAGTTGGCAGAGCAGTCGGAACACACACATTTACCGATTAAATTTGTCATGTTACATAGGACTGTTTTGTGGTGTCCCCAAACAATTATAATAGTAACATTGAAGAAGGCTGACCATAGATTACTACAACAGATATAATAATAGTGAAAAACTTGAAATATTAAATTACAAAATTTAGAGCCATACACATGAAGTGAGCACATGCTCCTAGATACAGGGTTGCTATAAGAAACCTGTGAAAACTTCAATTTGCAAAAAATCACAGTATCTACAAATTACCATAAAGCTATGTGAAATAAAACAAGATATGTCTGTATAGGCAACTGAAATTCTCATGCTTTGCTTGTAGGAGTATAAAATGGTCCAATTATTTTAGAGAACTGTTTTCCATATTATTACAAAATTAAATGTACATCTATCCTGTGACCTAACAGTTCTCCTTCTAGGTGTTCACTAAAGAAAAATAAAAACAAAATCCTACCAAAAAATTAGTACAAGGATGTTCATTGCAGCTTTATTCATAATAGTCAAAAACGGATAACTCAAATGTCTACTAACATACCTATTAAAGGATCAAAAAATTGTTTCAATCATAAAATAAAATATTACTAGTATATAGCAATGGAAAAGCACTAACCACGGCATGCAGCAACATCAATAAACATTATGTGAAGCAAAGGACGCAAGGCACAGAAGAATACACACTCTATGATTCAATTTGCCAAAACCAAGTTTATACCAATAGAAATGAAGAATGTTTGCCTAAGTGGTGAGGTTAAGGGCCGAGTAAGAGCCTGGGGTGGGAAACTGAGTGGAAAGGAGTTTAAAGGAACTTTTTGAAGGACTGGAAATGTTCTACATCTTGTTTTAGGTGGTGGGTTCATTGATGTGTAGATACCCCCAATATCCTAAAACCCGTGCATTTTTTTGTACATATTAATTATATATCAATAAAAATAATTCTCAAATGGATTCTAGTATATTCAGTTTTCATTATATATCAAGCACTGTGCTAGGGTGTTTATTAGTAGTATATATGATCTATCAGTTCTTATGGGATAAGTTTTTCCTTCCCTATTTTAACATAGGAGGAAATGGAGACTCTTTACATTAACTTGAAGAAATTTTTACAGCTTGTAAATGTTAGAAATCATATTTAAACCAAGGGCTAATGTCAAAACCCGTGTTCTTCCTAAAATGCCACACTTTCATAGACAGTGTCTCTGATAGTCTCTAATGACAAAATGAACAGACATTAGAATTTGTGGATGCAGTTGAAATAGATGGAGCTGTAGAGGATGCAGTTCAAAAGACTGTGACCTAATGTCTGAAATTTTGTTTGTAAGAATTTATGTGTCATAGAAAAAAAGCACAAAAGGATTCTGAGCATAATGCCAAACTCACAATGCTTATCATCTAGGTAATTTGAACATGAACTATTTTAAGAAGCTAAGTTATTTGGCTCATGTGCCTATTAGAATAAATCACTTTGTAATTATTTCTCTTGATAGAATTACAACTGTCAAAAATGTTCAGACAAAAAACAGGATTCTTTTTTCCTTCCATTGTTCCCTGCTAAAATAGCATTTTACTAAGAGAAAGCAACTATAGAAACATGGAGAATAAATATGACTTTAAAAAGTGCAGCCTAGCAAGTGATTCTGACCAGCTGGGATCATCTAACCTTCCACAGATGTCCAGGATGGGAGGAAGGCTGTCTGGAGTTTTTAGTTGTTGTAGGAAGCTGCCATTGAGTGGAAAGCTTGGAAGAGTGGGCAAACTCTAACAGTCTGCAGCAGTGGTTCTCAACCTTCCTAATGCTGCAACCCTTTAATACAGTTCCTCATGATGAGGTGACCCCCAACCATAAAATTATTTTCATTGCTACTTCATAACTGTAATTTTGTTACTGTTATGAATCATAATGTAAACTTCTGTTATGCAGGATGTATTTAGGTGACCCTTGTGAAGGGGTCCTTTGATCCACAAAGGGGTTGTGACCCACAGGTTGAGAACTGCTAGTCTACAACAACCAGATATGAAAGCCAGGTGGAATGGATTTGCCATTTGTTTTGTGGCTGTGGAGGCAGCCATGCTGAGAAGGTCTTGGAGGCTAGGAGGCTGCCATTTTGGGAAGGTCATGAGAAAGTCTTACTTAGCAGGAACCTAAAGTGCAGCCATCTTAGTTACATCTGCCAGGGCCAGAACTCTACTCTTGAGACAGGTTGAAGGACTCCTGCACCCCAAGGGAACTGGAGTCAGCAAGCACTGTGAGACTTGCCCCTGAAGGATTCTTTTGAGCTTTAAGATTCCAACCTGGCAGGGTCTGAATGATGAGGAAACAATCAGGTGATCGCCAAAAGCAACTAAGTTTCAAATAAGGACAACAGAGGTTGCTGGCTGTGTGCTGTCTCCTAAAAAAACCCCACAGCACCACCTGGTGCCCCAGTGGCATATTGCCACATATTGTCATCAAGATCAAGGACTTCTGTTTATTTGACCACGAGGAAGAGTTTGGCTTTGCTCCAGGCAGAGGCCACTTCAAGACCTAAGCTCTGAGACAAGGTAATATCAAGCCAAAGAGGCAGTGAAAATCATCTTGAATGATTTTTTTTTACAGACTCTTGAATATTCAATGGATCAAAGAAGAAATCTAAAGAGAAATAAAATGTTTTTGAGAGAAATGAGAATGGAAATGGCATATCAAAAATTAAGGGAGGTAGCAAATACAGATCTAAGAAAGAAGTTTATAGCAACAAATGCACATGTTAAGATAGAAAAAAATTCTTAAATAAATAATCTAGCTTTATATCTCAACAAAAAGGAAAATAATCTCAGCCCAAGGCCATAAGAAAAGAAAAAAAAAAAAAAAGATCTGAGCAGAAATAAATGAAATAAACACTATAAAAACAATAGGAATCATCAATGTAACTAATAGTTGTTTTTTGAAAGACAAACAAATCAGATAAACCTTTATCAGATGCAAGAAAACAATAGAAAAGATGCAAAGAGATAAAAATGAGGTATGAAAGGAGAGGCAATACAACCGGTACCACAAAAATACAAAAGATCAAAAGGGACTGCTCTGAATAAGTATATGTCAATAAATTGGATAACCCAAAAAAATGGATAAAGTCCTAGAAACATACAAACTCAAGACTGAGTCACAAAAAAGGAAACTTAAACAGACCAATAATGAGAAAGGGAGATGAATTAGTAATCAAATCTGCCACCCTCCCACCCCTGATGTACAAAAAACCCCAGAACCTGACAACCTCACTGGTGAATTCTACCAAGTACTTAAAGAAGAATTAATGCCAATTCATTTCAAACTTCTCAAAAAAATTAAAGATTCTACCAATGCAATGAAGGTGATTATAATAAATAATTTTTCATTCTAGTTGCTTTTACAAATTGAAATGTGTAGCAAAATGCCAGATGGTTGCTGTGTTAGGCTTGTTATGAAAAGAGCATCACTGATTATTTATAAATGAAGTCATTGCTTTCTCAGTATGACGTTTCAATAATCAAGGGATTATTGAGGGCTAGAGAAAGGGCCTCAAAACAAAAACGCATGGTAGGTATGCATTATGAGTATAAACCAAATCAAAAGGGAGAACCCACCATTACCACCACAACAGTAAAATCCATCTTTTGATTTCTGATAATCACATCTATTTGATGGCTAAGTATTTGGTAGAAATAAGTCTTTTACACAATATCAACTAGATGAGAGATTCCAGTAATGATGAGTATTTCTTGCAGGACACATGGCTTTGATGACTTTGATGGCCCCTTTTTTTCTTTTTCTTTTGGTGGCCATGATGCAACAATCTATAAGAAAAAGGAGATGATGAGGCTGAATAGAGCAGCTGCATGATTGACCATTGTAGTGGTCAGAATCCAGAGGACTGAATGAGCTCACGGGGGTGAGGATTAGCAGATGGGCAGTGCTGATTGATGAGTACTGCCTCTTCTCAGCTCCCCTAACGGCACCACTGGCCCTGTGACCATGGCATCTGAAATACAAGATTGTGGAATGAACTTGACTGGAAGGTGCTTTCCTCAGAGGGAGAGAAAATTAGAGAGAGTGAAAAAAGACTTGATTATAAGCACTGTGATTACAACCATGATAACCACAGTTCAGTTCAAGATGAAGCATAAAAGTTTTAATTCTTTTTTTTAAACAGATATGAACATGGAAGATGCAGCTTTGACTCTCCTTAGCTGTAACATGTTTTTATTTTTCAGTCTAAATCTGGTTTCCTTATATACTTAACAATTTAAATGTGTTTAATAAGATTTTAAAAAGAAAAGGACACTTAATCCATGAGAAAATTACTATCTCTTAATATATTTTCTAAAAGCTATAGAAAAAAGATAATATGTTCCATAATAGCACAAGTCTAAAGCTATGCTAAATTCAGTTTATCTTGGTAAGAACTCAATGATAGTCACACAAGTAGGGCAAGTTGTATAATTTTAGGTCAGTACCTCTTCAGAAATCTTTAACTTTGCCCCATATGCAAATACACAACTTGTTCTATTCATGAATACCATAGATTTCATAATTGGAGAACTCTCTTATTCTAATTGAAGTCAAACCAATAAACCTAATGAAGATAATATTTATTTCCTATTGTTTCTTTCTAATAATTCCCTTCTGATGTAAGTTTTCATATGCAGGGAGTAAGGGAAAGGAAAGGGCTTTGATTTTGAAGTCAGTTAAAGGAATAAAGGGAATCAGCAAAGCTAAATTTTGCCTTCTTTATTATTTTTCTAGTATGATTTTTGGTATTGTTTTAGGAACAAATGCAAAGGACTGACATCATAAAAGCCCATTTGACTGTCCTATATATATAATTTCCAGATCTAGCCAAATTCTATTCAATGTTAGGAATAAATTCATAACATAAGGGTGTTTAGTCCTAGAGACTATCATCTTTTTAAGGTAAAACCTGAAAATGTCTCAGCACTATTTATTTTTATTTTTTTATTGGGAAATTTCTTTAGAATTGTTCACAGAGAAGCAGATTCATGTGAATTAAATGACTATCTCTCTATCTATAACTATCATGACTATCTCACCATTACTTTCTAAATTTTATTTATAAATGGAATACACAAATGAGAAAATGGTGCTTATCTTCTCAGCTGAACTCCTCAGATATACCAAATCTTCCACTGGCCAGAAGTGATTCGATTTTTGAATTATTCAAAATAAACATGCTTTGATAGACATGGTTTGAGGCCTGATAAGCTGATGTAGACTGAGCATTGGAATCTGTCCCTGCCAGTGAGGGAAAACAATCCTAAGTGGGGGAGGCAGTAAGGGACAAGGCTTTGCACAGCCACAGTACCATGTGAAGAACTACTTGTTTTTTGGTTTAGTTCTTGTTTTTCTATCCCAAGAACCCTGGGACACTGTTGAAAATTTTTGTTTTTAAAGAAAGTATTAGGATTATATTTGAGTTTTAAAGACATCACTCTACCGATACCAAGGTGAAGAATTCATCAAAAGGGGAGAAAGAGTGCATAAGGGGTAATATTTGGGATATTACATAATCAGAGAAGGAAATGTTTGTTACTTACTTGGATGAGGTTGGTGGCAGTGGTAGAGAAGAGAGGAGATTTGAAAAGTAACTCGGTGGGTTCTGGGGTTGGAGTGATGTGAAGGTGTGAAAAGAGACTGCCAGGGGGACTTTGAGGTGCTTGTGATCCGGAAGGACGATTAGTAGATGAACTTCAAAGGTGTAGATAGGAAGAAAGGTCTTGAGTTTTGATTCAGACATGTTGGCCTTTAAAGGTTGAAAGAAGAGTTACAGGGCAAGGATTTGTTTATGCTCATCTGGAACTTATAGGATGAATCTGAACCAAAAATAAAATTTGTGGGTCAAATCTTACACATTGTAGCAGTAATATAAATGATATTTACATAATCTGTGGAGTGAAAAGAGAAGATGACTATGTGTTGAGAGACGGATGAGAAAAGAAAATAAAGTCAGAAAAAAACTCTGAGGAGAATCACCTAGAGACAGGTAGAAAAACTACTATGATTTAGAAGAAAAAGAGCAAAGAGTATTTTAAGAAATGGCAAGAAGTCCACATAGCTAAATGCATCTGAGAAGTCAAAACTTAGTAGTGTGCCCTGGATTTAATGTAGTCCATTCACCATCTTGAAGATCTGGTGAAGTGATTTATGTATGAGATTGGTTGTTGGATGAGATAAATTCTAAGGTCCTGTTCAACTATAAGATTCATCAAATTTTTGTCATGGAAAGATATATCTTTAAGTGATTTTATGGTAAATCACTAAGTCACTTGTCCCTTCAAAAATGTATTCTAAAGTTGGGACAATATTCAAAAAAGTACACATCTTTATAAGAATGTTTGTAACTTTTCTTTTTTTTTTTTTTTTTTTATTGAATGGTAACTGTGCACATTGATGCCCTTTGGGGGTACAGTGTGGTGTTTTCATACATAATCCAAGACACTTCCATCAAACTGGTTAACATAGCCTTCATGTAACTTTCTTAGTTAT
>NW_003852400.1:45706031-45711208 GCF_000181295.1 Otolemur garnettii | reverse complement strand
CCCGGCACTGGGGGCTTCTCTGCGGCCACCCGCCACCCGCGGGAGGGGGGCGGGTCTAGTATGCAGTTCTGGGGCCCGCTTTGTACCTGTATTTTATGTTCTTAAATGATCTTCCTTGGATTTATAGCTTGCCGAACTTCTTTCTGGGCTCAGCTCCCCGTCTTTGACTTCATAGATTCTGATTCCAACCAGTTTTTCTTCCTTTGTTCAGGAGCCTCTGAACAGGGTTGCTACCAGTCGGCCATCTTCCCAGAATTCCCCTGTTTGTAACTTTTCAAAGGCAGTGGTCAAAGTGAGAATATTTATAACTTTTGGGTTTATTTTAAGACATCTCTTCAGCAGGGCTGCTTCCTGACCTTCCTCTTCATAGTAATTAACACAACGTTCAAATTGTAAGCTCAAAACTCATTTTAAACATCTTCATTCTTTCCTTAATCTGGGAAATCAATGGAATACATGAAATTTTGGTGACTATACCCAATTAATTATGAGATATTAATTAATTGAGGCAGAAATGAGAGGTACTTTCCAGAACTACAGTAATGTAAGGCTTGGAAAATCCTAATAATCTTTTGGACATTGTCAGAAATTGTTTTCCATTGATAAATGGCAGTGGAGATCTACTCTTAGCTTGGTAGCTGATTTGTAGCCTGAGTTCCAATAGGGTTCCCACCTGGCTCTATCTATGGTTTAATTTCCCTGCCTATAAAATGTGTTATTAACACTGATCTCCATGCAGAGTTCCTTGGATGAAGTTTTATCAATGGCCATACACAAATTGTTATATTAATTCAAAGTCTTTTTAAAAACGTAATTATCTGTTATCTATAATCCTCTTTTCCAGGTTGCATTTCCCTAGAGCATCAGACAGCTGGATTGTAACTGTTTTCATCATGGTTGATTCAAGCTACTTGCAGAATTTCCGGAGCTCCAGTTCAACTAGGTACCCATATAAGTACATTGTTATTCTGTCTTTCCACTGATATCATAACCTGTACCTGCTGTTTAATAGCAGGTGGACGAGTGTTTCCTTTCACTCTCCCCTGCCCCACAGTACCAGTCACCCTCATAGAGCTTTGGCTGAGAAGACAGAGAGGAGCACTCGCATGGGTCTGCCCCTCTTTTTTTGCTACTTCCAGTGGTTCCTCCTCTCGGTGGTGTCTTCCACCTGTACTTTAGCAGTTTTTTTCTCCCACGACTTTTGGAGGAGCCCTTTGTAACTGTCTGTGGCAGTGGAAGATCTACTTTTAGTAGCTTCTCAAATTAATGGCCTGCTCTTGGAATCAGCTTCTCTTAATGGTCTGATCCTATAACCTTGATACCCAGGGCTTTCTGCATTTCTTGTGGGTGAGAACTGTTTAAACTTATCATGTTTACTGCTCTTAGATCCTCCTCAGTTGCCACTGTCCTGCAGGCTGTGCAGGGTCTCTGGCATCCTTTGCTTCCTTCTCACTGGTTCTTAACTAAGTCCATAACCACCTAGGTAACTAGTGTGTGTTTACCCAGCGCACGTGAGTGTCACTCTCACAGCAGCTTCCTGGGAATTCTTTATGGGCAACCTTTGGGACACCCTTTATTCTAATTACTATAAAAGTAGTTTAGATTGCATGCATAGGCAAAAGTAAAGATGTTTCTTTTCTCTGGTTAAAGTAAACAACAGGAATTTATAGCTATGTCATTTTTTGCCCGTGTTTGGCCTAAACTCAAATAATTTTCCTTGAAAGAAACAGATACCATGGTGAAATCTCTTCCAAATACAGGGTGTCCCAAAAGTCACCCATAACTGTTCGCATTCTCAAGATGTGAAATAAGAATATGCTCATGAAAAAGTATTTACTGATAAGTATTTCAGGAAGCAAACAAGTTGAACAACCTATGCATATATGTGAAATAATTAGTTTTTGAGGAGATAAAGTCAAACTAATCATTGTCTTGATAATCTGTTTCCATTAACTGAGCAGTGGCAATGTGTAGTGTCTTTTCTTTAACCCTAGGCTATGTTCAAGAAACAACATACGTTGGTTCTGCCCTTAAAGAACTTACAGTCCTCTTGGTCAAAATAGCAAAGCCTTCTCACAGCGCAATTCCAAGAGTGGTTATGTACACAGAATACAGCATGAATGGTGTCATCTAGAGCTGTGAAACTTTATAGCCCTAGATGGGACATGGTCAGAAAAATGGCAATCTCATTGGCACATGCAAAGATCAAGAAATACTAACAAGTTCTGTGGCGCACAGTAAGAACTCAATAAAATCACCCAGTAGTAACTAAGAGGTCATTGTGAGTTTGAGAGAAGAACCCAACAATGGACTTTTGTATCCTTCAGCAAGGAGCCCCATGGCCAGCAATTATGCAGTAAAAGATAATGATTAAGACTTGAATACCAGGGCTGTGATCAGAAGAGTTTACATCTTTCTACTTTCTTCCTGCACCTTTTCAGAATGGAGAGCTTCTACTGACTGTACTAACTTTAGGGAGTCAAAGATAACCAGCCCAGAGATCACTAGTCTCTGAAATCCAGACCTTCTACAACTGACAGATGATAAAAACAAAATAATGGGTGCTGGAGAATACTTGGAGTGGTCACACTCCAAGATAGCTTGTATATACGCACATTTTTCTCCACAAAAAGAACCTAACCTTTTTTTTGCAAAACTAGGACCTCAATGGTGGTGGGCCTAGCTCTGAAGGCGCCAAACCTTGACCTTTTTCTTCCCTAGTTTTACCAGAAGAGTCTCCACATCCACCATCAGACTTCACCTTGTGAGGCTGCCTTCTTTTTTCAATTTTCTTTCTCAGCAGGTTGGGCCTTGGCTGCCCTCCATCCTGCGCTGAGAGACCAGCATGCTAACTCGGGGCTACTGAACATTTGTTTTTGTACAGAATTGTTCACAGAAGATAAGTTTCTGTTTGTTTACGTGAAGGTGCACTCCCTCCCCCACAGCTAGGCTGCGGATGTATTTAAACCGCTACAGCTACATACAGGCGAAAGCTGTTAAGGAGAGAAGTATTTCCCAAACTATACTAGTTGGGAGTCACATGATTCCCACATTACTGTCATATCCTTCACCCACTGAGCTAAATAGATTTGTCTCTATGAACATTTTTATTTTGGACTAATATATCATTGACCTGAAAAAATAAAAATCTCTTCATAGATACATCATTTTCTTTCCTTTTTTTCTTTCTTTTTTTGTTTTTTAGAGATATAGTCTCACTATGTTGCCCTCGGTAGCATGCCTTGGCATCACAGCTCACAGCAACCTCCAACTCTTGGGCTTCAGCAATTCTCTTGCCTCAGCCTCCCAAGTAGCTGGGACTACAGGGACCCGTCACAGTGCCTGGCTATTTGTTGTTGTTGTTGCAGTTGGCATTGTTGTTTAGCTGGCCCCAGCTGGGTTTGAACCTGTCAGCCTCAGTGCATGTGGCCAGCACCATAACCACTGCGCTATGGGCTCAGGGCCAATACATTATTTTCTTATTCAATAGCAGCACATAACTCTCTTATACTGTTCTGTGGGACAGTGGGAATAAAATGGGCATTTTTTTTTTTGCATCAGTTTAGATATTACATCATCCAGCTCTTTCAAATATCAAAACAACCATCTTCAAATAATAATAATAACAATCAGCCTTCATGATTGCTTGATGTTAGTTTCTCTATATTTCCCTTAGTACTGAGTCATGCTGAAATGATTTTAAAAAGTTATAATGGCTTGGATATTTAAGATGGTATCACTGAAAGAGTTACTGTAGATTCCTCTCTGGAGTGTGCATTGAAGTATTACCTAAAACCACTTTTGCTTGCTTTTAAAAACAATGTCAATAAGACATTAATTAGCAATTAAAAGGAAGTTGATTTTCTCTGGCAGTCAGATCAGCTTATTGGGTCTTAAGGCTACTTATATCCAATATTGGGGATGACTTAAGAATACACTGGGCTTGACAATAGCTAGGAGGACAGTTAACTGTCCTACTGCTAGACTACCCCACAAGACATGTAGGCTGAAATAGATGGGAGGTCCATATTGCAGTAGGGGAGTAGCCAAGGAGACTCCTTCTCTAAGATGATTTGTGACTTTGCTCAAGTACGAATGCAAGTGCTTGTTTTTTTGTAGTTTTTAGCCAGGGCTGGGTTTGAACTTGCTAACTCCAGCATATGGAGCCAACGCCCTACTCCTTTGAGCCACAGGCGCAGCCCCAAATGCTTGCTTTTAAAGAAGAAAAACTCAGCATAGACTATGCTATAATTTAAATGTGTCCCTCAAAGGTCATGTGTTAGAACTTTATCCCCATTGCAATGGTGTTGAGAGGTGTGGCCTAATAAGCAGTGATTGGTCATGAGGTGTCTGCCCTTATAGATGGATTGATGTCATTACTGTACAAGTTTGTTCCTGATAAAAAGATGAATTTTGGTTTCTTTTCTCCCACTTTTTCACCATCCACCATGGGGTAACTCATTGAAAAGGCCCTCACCAGATGCCGATCTCTTGATTTTAGACTATCCAGACTCCAGAATCCAGAGCCCAATAAACTTCTATTCTTTATAAATTACCCAGTCTGTGGCATTCTATTATAGAAATACAAAAATGGCAAGCAGGCAGGAGGCAGGAGGAGGAGAGGGGCAAATTCACACCTAATGTGTATAATGCACACTAATTAGGGCACACTTACAACTTTGACTCAAACTGTACAAAAGCAATTGATGTAACCGAAAGATTTGGACCCTCATAATATTCTGAAATTTTTAAAAATAGACAAACATAGACTCTTTCTTTCATTTTTATACTTTTATTTCAAATTTAGCTTATCACTTATTTTTAGTTATATTTCTCCTTGAGACAATGGATGACTCTGACTGGGTAGTGGACAAAAGAATATGCATAGATAAATATTTCAGGCATTAGCTGGCAACATCCCCACCCCTGAGTGAATTTTTATATTCCTAGAAAGTACTTTCATTTTTATCTATTGTTTCATATGACTATCCCTCTGTCCTTGAAAACAGAGGTGGGATAGAGGAGTGGGGACAATTGGATCCCTGTCCTCAATCTGTATCTTTCAAGATTTGTTCCCATATGTGGGGTCCATTTGGCTGTGTCATCCATGCTTTGCTCAGTCTCCAAACAGAATGAATGGGGTCAAGAATAACAGGCGACCTTCTTTTTTTTTTTTT